>NW_027590109.1:1077500-1205000 GCF_964213995.1 Mustelus asterias
TCCTGGGTGTGTTTGATGGGGACAGTGTAGAGGGAGCTTTACTCTGTATCTAACCCCGTGCTGTACCTGTCCTGGGAGTGTTTGATGGGGGACAGTGTAGAGGGAGCTTCACTCTGTATCTAAACACGTGCTGTACCTGTCCTGGGTGTGTTTGATGGGGACATTGTCGAGGGAGCTTCACTCTGTATCTTAACCCGTGCTGTACATGTCCTGGGAGTGTTTGATGGGGACAGTGGAGAGGGAGATCTACTCTGTATCTAACCCCATGCTGTACCTGTCCTGGGAGTGTTTCATGGGGACAGTGTTGAGGGAGCTTTCCTCTCTATCTAATCCCGTGCTGTACCTGTCCTTGGTTTGTCTGATGGGGATATTGTAGAGGGAGCTTTACTCTGTATCTAACCCCGTGCTGTACCTGTCCTGGGTGTGTTGGATGGGGACAGTGTAGAGGGAGGTTTACTCTGTATCTCAACCCGTGCTGTACATGTCCTGGGAGTGTTTGATGGGGATAGTGTAGAGGGAGCTTTACTCTATATCTAACCCCGTGCTGTATCTGTTCTGGGACTGTTTGATGGGGACTGTACAGTGAGCTTTACTCTGTATCTAACCCCATGCTGTACCTGTTCTGGGAGTGTTTGATGGGCCAGTGTAGAGGAACCTTTATTCTGTACGTAACCCCGTGTTGTGCTTGCTGTACCTGTCTTGGGAGTGTTTGATGGGGACAGTGTAGTGGGAGGTTTACTCTGTATCTAACCCGTGCTGTATCTGTCCTGGGAGTGTTTGATGGGACAGTGTAGAGGGAGCTTTACTCTGTATCGAACCCCGTGCTGTACCTGTCTTGGGAGTGTTTGATGGGGACAGTGTAGTGGGAGCTTTACTCTGTATCGAACCCCGTGCTGTATCTGTCCTGGGAGTGTTTGATGGGGACAGTGTAGAGGGAGCTTTACTCTGTATCGAACCCCGTGCTGTACCTGTCTTGGGAGTGTTTGATGGGGACAGTGTAGTGGGAGCTTTACTCTGTATCGAACCCCGTGCTGTATCTGTCCTGGGAGTGTTTGATGGGGACAGTGTCGAGGGAGCTTTACTCTGTATCGAACCCCGTGCTGTATCTGTCCTGGGAGTGTTTGATGGGGATAGTGTAGAGGGAGCTTTACTCTGTATCTAACCCCGTGCTGTACCTGTCCTGGGAGTGTTTGATGGAGACAGTGTAGAGGGAGCTTTACTCTGTATCTAACCCCGTGCTGTACCTATCCTGGGAGTGTTTGATGGGGACAGTGTCGAGGAAGCTTTACTCTGTATCTAACCCCGTGCTGTATCTGTCCTGGGAGTGTTTGATGGGGACAGTGCAGAGGGAGCTTTACTCTGTATCTAACCCCGTGCTTTATCTGTCCTGGGAGTGTTTGATGGGGACAGTGTAGAGGGAGCTTTACTCTGTATCTAACCCTGTGCTGTACCTGTCCAGGGAGTGTTTGATGGGGGACAGTATTGGTTGAGCTTTACTCTGTATCTAACCCCGTGCTGTATCTGTCCTGGGAGTGTTTGATGGGGACAGTGTAGAGGGAGGTTTTCACTGCATCGAAACACTTGATGAATCCACTCTTCGATCGCTTCAATGTGGGAACAAAGAGGGATCTAGTTTTATCCAGTAATTGGATGGAGCTCTTGGGGCTAAAGTGGGATCAGGATGTTGAATTTGATGATCAGCCATGATCATAATGAATGTTGGAGCAGGCTGGAAGGGCCGAATGGCCTCCTCCTGCTTCTAGTTTGTGTGTTTATAAATGATGAAAAGGCAGCAGCAGTGGGAGTTCAATATGTGTGGATATTTCACAGCTTGATTCACACAATACACACAGCAATGTCGCTGATATCTTGGAAATGCTGCAAATGTTGTCAAACACAATACGCAGGGCACCTTAATGTTGCAATGTTACTCCCAAACTGTCATCCCACAGGGTCAACATTTCTGTACAATGTGAGTGAATCGTAAGTTAATATAGTTCAGTTTCAATGTTTAAAATAACCAGTCACTTTTCTGTAGCTGCTTTGGGAATGTCAGTGGAATGTAGTTCACAGTAACGTGTGAACAATTGTATTGGGGAATAATTGGAAGCAGTTTCCATTGAGTGCTTCCTGCATTCTGGAAATGTGTGTGATCTATTCAGAGATTGGAAATGATGGATGAATAAAGATACAGTTCTTTGTTACTGACATTAGATTGTGACCCTTGAAGTTTCACCAGTTCCATGTGCTGAGAGAAAGGAATGATTAAGCAACATCCAGCATTCAAATTCTCCAGAGAAGTTTAAAAGGCAGTGAAAGACTGAATACACAAACTCTGAGACAGCCAGACACAACTGTATCCACAGCTTAAACTTCATGTTTGAATCTGCGGGGATGAGATAATGGTTGGAATAAACAAGAGTCCACTCTGGGATGCTGAGCAATTTGAGTTCTGTTTTTCCTAAAAAGTCAATCTAAAAATCTGCAATTAAAAATTCCTTGGACAGAGCAGAGGGGATTTTACTCTGTGTGTTGTGTTTGGGTTGGAAGTGTTTTCTGAGCAGGGTGGTACAATGGCACAGTGGTTGGCACTGCTGCCTCACAGCGCCAGGGACCCGGGTTCAATTCCAGCCTCGGGTGACTGTCTGTGTGGAGTTTACACATTCTCCCCGTGTCTGCGTGGGTTTCCTCCGGGTGCCCCGGTTTCCTCCCACACTCCAAAGGTGTGCGGTTTAGGTTAATTGGCCATGCTAAATTGCCCCTTAGTGTCCAGGGATGTGTAGGTTCGGGGAATTAGCTCTGGTAAATGCATGGCGTTATGCGGATAGATGCTCTTTCGGAGAGTCAGTACAGACCCGATAGGCTGAATGGCCTCCTTCTGCACTGTGGTGATTGTATGGTTTTTGTGTCGATGAAGATTTACTCTGAAACACTGGGATTGAGGTTAAGGAGTGACTTAATGAAACCCTTCAAAATAATAAGTGAAATGGAGAGGGTTAATAAAGAAGAAAGCTAAAAGCAAAATACTGCAGATGCAGGAATCATGGGTGGCACAGAGGTTAGCACTGCTGCCTCAGAGCGCCAGGGACCCAGGGTCGATTCCAGGCTTGGGTCACTGTCTGTGCGGAGTCTGTACATTCTCCCCGTGTCTGCGTGGGTTTCCTCCGCCTGCTCCACTTTCCCCCCACAGTTCGAAAGACACGATGGTTAGGGTGCATTGGCCATGCTAAATTCTCCCTCAGTGTCGCCGAACAGGCGCTGAAACAAAAACAGAAAATCTCAGCAGGTTTTAATGCAGTGAAACGCATTAAACAGCATCTGTGGAGAGGGAATGGAGCCAATGTTTCGAGTCAGGATGACCCACAGATGCTGATAAAGAGGAACATTTTCTGCTGGTTGGGGAGTCCAGGACTTGGGGGACATTTGATTTTAGACAATGTTTGGTATTTTAGACTTTTAGGAGTGAAATGAAGAAACACTTTGCCACGTGGAACTTACAAAGAAACATAGAAAATAGGAACAGGTGGAGGCCATTCAGCCCTTCCATCCTGCTCCGCCATCCATTGTGACCATGGCTGATCATGGTTTCCTCCGGGTGCTCCGGTTTCCTCCCACAGTCAAAAGATGCCCAGGTTGGTTGATTGGCCGTGACAAATTGACCCTAGTTTCGGGGGGGATCAGCAGGGTAAATGTGTGGTGTTACGGGGATAGGGTGGGATTATTGTCGGTGCAGTCTCGATGGGCCGAATGGTCTCCTCCTGTTCCTATTTGCGACGTTTTTTTGTAAGTGTCAGGTACAATCTGCGACTGTACATCTTGTGTGTGTCTCAGTGTCAGCTCTGAAACCTGTACAGCACAATCCCATCCTGTTTCAGTCTCAGCCTGCCTGTGTA
The DNA here is from genome assembly GCF_964213995.1 of Mustelus asterias. Classification (NCBI taxonomy): domain Eukaryota; kingdom Metazoa; phylum Chordata; class Chondrichthyes; order Carcharhiniformes; family Triakidae; genus Mustelus; species Mustelus asterias. The sequence continues at coordinate 1,081,394 of NW_027590109.1, forward strand.
TCTGTATCTCTCCCTCTGAAATTAGCTTGCCCTTTTCCTGAATAAGACTGACTACATTTCCAAAGGGCTGGATTCATACAATATAAACAGCAAGCTTTCTTCAAACGATGGTTTGCAAATGTTGGTGAGCTCAGTACACGTGGTACATTAATGTTACAATGAGATAGAATCTGTATTCAGACAACTGTCACCCCAGAGGCTCCAAACTTCACCGTGTTAACATTCTGACCAAACACTAAAGCTTTCCATAAAGCAAGGCTGACAAATCCCAATCCTCCTTTTCCGATGCGCTCTGACTGATATATTTCTCTTACTCACTATCTCTCGGTCCCCCTCTTGATCTCTGTCACTCCCTTTTTCTCACTCACTCAGTCTGTGTTTTCTCTGAATCTCTCTCTCTCTCCCTCTGAGAATCTGGAATGAAACATCAGTCAGCTTTTTTAGGTTTGTTCACAGTGAGCAATTTTCTTCAATGCTTTCTCAGATAAGGAGAGCAAAACTGTCCACAATACTCCAGGTGTGGTCTCACTGAGGCCCTGTCCAGCTGCAGTAAGACATCCTTGCTCCTGGACTCACATCCTCTTGCAAAGAAGGACAACATCCCATTGGTCTTCCTAACTGCTTGCTTTCCTGCAAGCTCACTTCCAGTGACTGGTGTATAAGGACATCCAGGTCCCTTTGTACACCATCATTCCCAATCTATCACCATTTAACCTATACTCTGCCATTCTGTTTCTCCGTTCAAAGTGGAAAACATCACATTTATCCACATGTGTGGTGTGTGAGTTTGTGTCCAAATACAGTCAAACTAAGACACAAACTGGGGCTTTAACCACACACACAGTGTTGTGTACAGTTTTATCCTCTTACCTAAGGAAATACATTCTTGTTGAGAGACTTCAATGACGTTTCACTGCATTAATCCCAGGGGTGGAGGGAGTGTCCCCTGAGGAAAGATTCAATAGACTGGACTTTTATTTTATGCACTTTGGAAGAATGAGAGGTGATCTCATTCAAACTCAGAGAGTTCTTACAGGGCCCAGCGGGGTAGAGACATAAAGATTTACACATTGGAAACAAGCCCTTTGGCCAAACTTGTCCATGCCACCCAGATTTTACCATTAAGCTAGTACCATTTGCCTGTTTGACATATATCCCTCCATACCAATCTTCCCAAATTTAACTGTCTAAATGCTTTCTTAAATATAAAATTGTACCCGCCGCTACTACGACCTCTGGCAGCTTGTTCCAATTCCTCACCACCCTCTGTGTGAAAAGAATTGCCCTCTGGACCCTCTCCTCTCTCACCTTAAACCTGTGCCCTCTAATTTTAGACTCCTCTCCCTTTTGGAAAAGATGTTGACGAGCTTATCAAAGGACAACAAAAATTACAGCACAGGAACAGGCCCTTCGGCCCTCCAAGCCTGCACCGACCATGCTGCCTGACTGAACTAAAACCCCCTACCCTTCCGGGGACCGTATCCCTCTATTCCCATCCTATTCATGTATTTGTCCAGACGCTCCGTAAAGCTCACGATTGTGTCTGCTTCCACTACCTCCCCGGCAGTGAGTTCCAGGCACACCACCCTCTGTGTAAAAAACATGCCTCGTACATCTCCTTTAAACCTTGCCTCTCGCACCTGAAACTTATGCCCCCGAGTAATTGACTCTTCGACCCAGAGAAAAAGCTTCTGAATATCCACTCTGACCATGCCCCTCATAATCTTGTAGACGTCTACCAGTTCACCCCTCAACCTCTGTCGTTCCAATGAGAACAAATCAAGTTTCTCCAACCTCTCCTCATAGCTAATGCCCTCCATACCAGGCAACATCCTGGTAAATCTTTTCTGAATCCTCTCCAAAGCCTCCACATTTTTCTGGTAGTGTGTCGACCAGAATTTAACACTATATTCCAAGTGCGGATTAACTGAGGTTCTATAAAGCTGCTATATTTATGCCTCATTATTTTAAAGACCTCTATAAGACCACGCCTAAGTCAACTCAAGGACAAAAAGTCCCAGACTATCCAGCCTCTCATTATAACTCAAACCATCAAGACCCTGTAGCATCCCAGTAATTCTTTTCTGCGCACTTTCTAGTTTAAAAATATCCTTTCTATAATAGGGTGACCAAAACAATACACAGCATTCCAAGTGTGGTCTTACCAATGTCTTGTACAACTTCAACAAGACGTCCCAACTCCTGTATTCCATGTTCTGACCAATGAAACCCAGCATGTGGAATGCCTTCTTCACCACTCTATCCACCTGTGACTCCACTTTCAAGGAGTTATCAATCTGTACCCCGAGATCTCTTTGTTCTGTAACTCTCACCAACACCCTACCATTAACTGAGTAAGTCCTGCGTTGGTTCAATCCACCAAAATGCATCACCTCACATTTATCTAAATTAAACTCCATCTGCCATTCATCAGCCCACTGGCCCAATTGATCAAGATCCCGTTGCAACCCTAGATAACCTTCTTCACTGTCCACTATGCCATAAATGTTGGTGTCATTTGCAAACTTACGAACCATGCCTCCTAAATTCTCATCCAAATCATTAATATAAATGACAAATAACAGTGGACCCAGCACCGATCCCTGAGGCACCCCGCTGGTCACAGGCCTCCAGTTTGACAAAAAAACAACCCTCTACAACCACCTTCTGTCATCAAGCCTATTTTATATCAATTTGGCTACCTCACCCTGGATCCCGTGAGATTTAACCAAATCCTATCTGCTTTTGTTTTTAAATGTTTACAGTTTTAAACACTGAAACGTCTTGCCCTTGTTGGGAATATCAGTGCGGTTTGAGAAAAGCAAACACTGATCCCACACTCAACAGCCCCCAACACAGGACTGAGCAGAGAGTGTGAAATGTGACTGGTGTGAGTGTGGATTGTCTTTTAAAAGTGGGTAAGAAACACTCCCCCATTTTCAAATCTTTACCTTGCTTATGTAGCGTCTCGGACTCCCCTGTCACTCACTATCCATCTGAATTAATCTCTATTCCTCACTGTCTCACTGTTAATCTCTGCATTGCTCCCTCTCCCTATCTCTCTGTTACTCTGCATCGCTCCATCTCTCGCTCTCTTCCTCTCTCTCTCTATCCCTCTCATCCACCATGTTGTTTACCGTTAAGGGGTCTAATCACGGAGAATTCAAACACTCTTTCTGTTTCTGTCTTGGCAGAATTAGCAACATGAGTGCAAATTTCAAGATTGGATTCACACAATACAGACAAAACGGTATTTATATAATGGCTTCTGCAAATGCTGGTGAGCTCAGTACATGTGGTACCGAATGTTACAATGAGATGGAATCTGTATTCAGACAACTGTTACTCTCTGCATTGCTCTCTCTCATTCTCCCTACCTCTCTGTTACTCTGTATCTCTTCCTCTCCCTCTCTATCCCTCTCATCCACCATGTTGTTTATCGTTAAGGGGTCTAATCACGGAGAATTCAAACACTCTTTCTGTTTCTGTCTTGGCAGAATTAGCAACATGAGTGGATATTTCAAGACTGGATTCACACAATACAGACAGAACGCTGGTGAGCTCAGTACACGTGGTACCTGAATGTTACAGTTAGATAGAATCTGTATTCAGACAACTGTCACCCCACAGGGTCCAAACTTCACCGTGTTAATTTGATTTGATTTGATTGATTTGTGTTGGGATGCAGTGAAAAGTATTGTTTCCTGTGCGCTATCCAGACAAAACATTCCGTACGTAGAGTACACAGGGGAGAAGGAGAGGAAAGGGTGCAGAATATAGTGTTGCAGTTACTGATAGGGTGTAGATACAGTGTAGAGGGAGCTTTACTCTGTATGAAACCCCGTGCTGTACCGGTCCTGGGAGTGTTTGATGGGGACAGTGTAGAGGGAGCTTTACTCTGTATCTAACCCCATGCACTGTCTGTCCTGGGTGTGTTCGATGGGGACAGTGTAGAGGGAGCTTTACTCTGTATCTAACCCCGTGCTGTACCTGTCCTGGGAGTGTTTGATGGGGACAGTGTAGAGGGAGCTTTACTCTGTATCTAACCCCATGCACTATCTGTCCTGTGTGTGTTTGATGGGGACAGTGTAGAGGGAGCTTTACTCTGTATCTAACCCCTTGTTGTACCTGTCCTGTGTGTGTTTGATGGGGACAGTGTGGAAGCAGCTTTTCCCTTTATCTAACCCCGTGTTGTATCTGTCCTGTGTGTGTTTGATGGGGGACAGTGCAGCGGGAGCTTTACTCTGTATCTAACCCCGTGTTGTATCTGTCCTGTGTGTGTTTGATGGGGACAGTGCAGAGGGAGCTTTACTCTGTATCTAACCCCGTGTTGTATCTGTCCTGTGTGTGTTTGATGGGGACAGTGTGCAGGGAGCTTTATTCTGTAACCCCATGCTGAACATGTCCTGTGAGTGTTTGATGGGGACAGTGCAGAGGGGGTTTTACTCTCCATCTAACCCCGTGCTGTACCTGTCCTGGGAGTGTTTGTTAGGGACAGTGTGGAGGGAGCTTGACTCTGTATCTAACCCCGTGCTGTACCTGTCCTGGGAGTGTTTGATGGGGGACAGTGTGGAGGGAGCTTTACTCTATGTCTAGCCCCGTGCTGTGTCTGTCCATCAGTGTTTGATGGGGACAGTGTGGAGGGAGCTTTACTCTGTATCTAACCCCGTGCTGTACCTGTCCTGGGAGTGTTTGATGGGGACAGTGTAGAGGGAGCTATACTCTGCATCAAACCCCGTGCTCTATCTGTCCTGGGACTATTTGATGGGGACAGTGTCGAGGGAACTTTACTTTGTATCTAAACCCGTGCTGTGTCTGTCCTGGTTGTGTTTGATGGGGACCGTGTAGAGGGAGTTTTACTCTCTATCTAACCCCGTGCTCCAGCTGTCCTGGGAGTGTTTGATGGGGACAGTGTAGAGGGAGCTTTACTCTGTATCTAACCCCATGCTCGACCTGTCCTGGGAGTGTTGGATGGGGGACAATGCAGAGGAAGCGTTACTCTGTCTCTAACCGCGTGCTGTATCTATCCTGGGTGTGTTTGATGGGGACAGTGTAGAGGGAGCTTTAGTCTATATCTAGCCCCGTGCTGTACCTGTCCTGGCAGTGTTTGATGGGGACCGTGTGGAGGGAGCTTTACTCTGTATGTAACCCCGTGCTGTACCTGTCCTGGGAGTGTTTGATGGGGACAGTGTAGAGGGAGCTTTACTCTGTATCTAACCCCGTGCTGTATCCATCCTGGGTGTGTTTGATGGGGACAGTGCAGAGGAAGCTTTACTCTGTATCTAACCCCGTGCTGTACCTGCCCTGGGAGTGTTTGATGGGGACAGTGTGCAGGGAGCTTTATTCTGTATCTAACCCCATGCTGTATCTGTCCTGTGTGTGTTTGATGAGGACAGTGTGAAGGGAGCTTTATTCTGTAACCCCATGCTGAACATGTCATGTGAGTGTTTGACGGGGACAGTGTAGAGGGAATTTTACTCTCTATCTAACCCCGTGCTCCACCTGTCCTGGGAGTGTTTGATGGGGACAGTGTAGAGGGAGCTTTACTCTGTATCTAACCCCATGCTGTACCTGTCCTGGGAGTGTTGGATGGGGGGCAATGCAGAGGGAGCTTTATTCTGTATCTAAACGCGTGCTGTACCTGTCCTGGGAGTGTTTGATGGGGACAGTGCAGAGGGAGCTTTACCCTGCATCAAACCGCGTGCTCTATCCGTCCTGGGACTATTTGATGGGGACAGTCTCGAGGGGGCTTTACTGGGTATCTAACCACGTGCTGTTCCTGTCCTGGATGTGTTTGATGGGGACAGTGTAGAGGGAACTTTACCCTGTACCTAGCCCATGCTGTGGTTGTCCTGGGAGTGATTGATGGGGACAGTAGAGAGGGAGCTTTACTTTGTTTCTAACCCCGTGCTCTATCTTTCCTGGGAGTGTTTGATGTGGACAGTGCACAGGGAGCTTGACTCTGTATCTAACCCCGTGCTGTACCTGTCCTGGGAGTGTTTGATGGGGACAGTGTAGAGGGAGCTTCACTCTGTATCTAACCCCGTGCTGTACCTGTCCTGGGAGTGTTTGATGGGGACAGTGTAGAGGGAGCTTTATTCTGTATCTAACCCCGTGCTGTATCTATCCTGGGTGTGTTTGATGGGGACAGTGTAGAGGGAGCTTTACTCTGTATCTAACCCCGTGCTGTACCTGTCCTGGGAGTGTTTGATGGGGGACAGTATAGAGGGAGCTTTACTCTGTATCTAACTCCGTGCTGTACCTGTCCAGGGAGTGTTTGATGGGGGACAGTATAGAGGGAGCTTTACTCTGTATCTAACCCCATGCTGTCCCTGCCCTGGGAGTGTTTGATGGGGACAGTGTAGAGGGAGCTTTACTCTGTATCTAACCCCTTGTTGTACCTGTCCTGTGTGTGTTTGATGGGGCAGTGTGGAAGCAGCTTTTCCCTTTATCTAACCCCGTGTTGTATCTGTCCTGTGTGTGTTTGATGGGGACAGTGCAGACGGAGCTTTACTCTGTATCTAACCCCGTGTTGTATCTGTCCTGTGTGTGTTTGATGGGGACAGTGCAGAGGGAGCTTTACTCTGTATCTAACCCCGTGTTGTATCTGTCCTGTGTGTGTTTGATGGGGCAGTGTGCAGGGAGCTTTATTCTGTAACCCCATGCTGAACATGTCCTGTGAGTGTTTGATGGGGACAGTGTAGAGGGGGTTTTACTCTCCATCTAACCCCGTGCTGTACCTGTCCTGGGAGTGTTTGATGGGGACAGTGTGGAGGGAGCTTGACTCTGTATCTAACCCCGTGCTGTACCTGTCCTGGGAGTGTTTGATGGGGACAGTGTAGAGGGAGCTTTACTCTGTATCTAACCTCGTGCTGTACCTGTCCTGGGAGTGTTTGATGGGGACAGTGTGGAGGGAGCGTTAATCTATATCTAGCCCCGTGCTGTACCTGACTTGGGAGTGTTTGATGGGGACAGTGTGGAGGGAGCTTTACTCTGTATCTAACCCCGTGCTGTACCTGTCCTCGGAGTGTTTGATGGGGACAGTGTAGAGGGAGCTTTACTCTGCATCAAACCCCGTGCTCTATCTGTCCTGGGACTATTTGATGGGGACAGTGTAGAGGGAACTTTACTTTGTATCTAAACCCGTGCTGTGTCTGTCCTGGTTGTGTTTTAGGGGGACCGTGTAGAGGGAGTTTTACTCTCTATCTAACCCCGTGCTCCACATGTCCTGGGAGTGTTTGATGGGGACAGTGTAGAGGGAGCTTTACTCTGTATCTAACCCCGTGCTGTATCCATCCTGGGTGTGTTTGATGGGGACAGTGTAGAGGAAGCTTTACTCTGTATCTTACCCCGTGCTGTACCTGCCCTGGGAGTGTTTGATGGGGACAGTGTGCAGGGAGCTTTATTCTGTATCTAACCCCATGCTGTATCTGTCCTGTGTGTGTTTGATGAGGACAGTGTGAAGGGAGCTTTATTCTGTAACCCCATGCTGAACATGTCCTGTGAGTGTTAGATGGGGACAGTGTAGAGGGAGTTTTACTCTCTATCTAACCCCTGCTCCACCTGTCCTGGGAGTGTTTGATGGGGACAGTGTAGTGGGAGCTTTACTCTGTATCTAACCCCATGCTGTACCTGTCCTGGGAGTGTTGGATGGGGGACAGTGTAGAGGGAGCTTTACTCTGTATCTAACCCCGTGCTGCACCTGTCCTGGGAGTGTTTGATGCGGACAGTGTAGAGGGAACTTTACTTTGCATGTAACCCCGTACTGTACCTGTCCTGGGAGTGTTTGATGCGGACAGTGCAGAGGGAGCATTACTCTGTATCTCACCCTGTGCTGTACCTGTCCTGGGAGTGTTTGATGGGGACAATGTAGAGGGAGCTTTACCCTGCATCGAACCGCGTGCTCTATCCGTCCTGGGACTATTTGATGGGGACAGTCTCGAGGGGGCTTTACTGGGTATCTAACCACGTGCTGTTCCTGTCCTGGATGTGTTTGATGGGGACAGTGTAGAGGGAACTTTACCCTGTACCTAGCCCATGCTGTGGTTGTCCTGGGAGTGATTGATGGGGACAGTGGAGAGGGAGCTTTACTTTGTTTCTAACCCCGTGCTCTATCTTTCCTGGGAGTGTTTGATGTGGACAGTGCACAGGGAGCTTTACTCTGTATCTAGCTCCGAGTTGTACCTGTCCAGGGAGTGTTTGATGGGGGACGATGTAGAGGGAGCTTTACTCTCTATCGAGACCCGTCCTGTCCCTGTCCTGGGTGATTTGGTGTGGACAGTGGGGAAGCAGCTTTTCCCTGCATCCATCCCTATGCTGTATCTATCATTGGATCGTTTGATAGTGACAGGTGGAGGGAGCTTGACTCTGTATCTAACCCCGTGCTGTACCTGTCCTGGGAGTGTTTGATGGGGACAGTGTGGAGGGAGCTTGACTCTGTATCTAACCCCGTGCTGTACCTGTCCTGGGAGTGTTTGATGGGGACAGTGTAGAGGGAGCTTTACTCTGTATCTAACCCCATGCTCTATCTGTCCTGGGTGTGTTTGATGGGGACAGTGTAGAGGGAGCTTTACTCTGTTTCCAATCCCGTGCTGTACCTGTCCTGGGTGTGTTTGATGGGGACAGTGTAGAGGGAGCTTTACTCTGTATCTAACCCCGTGCTGTACCTGTCCTGGGAGTGTTTGATGGGGGACAGTGTAGAGGGAGCTTTACTCTGTATCTAACCCCGTGCTGTACCTGTCCAGGGAGTGTTTGATGGGGGACAGTCTAGAGGGAGCTTTACTCTGTATCTAACCCCATGCTGTCCCTGCCCTGGGAGTGTTTGATGGGGACAGTGTAGAGGGAGCTTTACTCTGTATCTAACCCCTTGTTGTACCTGTCCTGTGTGTGTTTGATGGGGCAGTGTGGAAGCAGCTTTTCCCTTTATCTAACCCCGTGTTGTATCTGTCCTGTGTGTGTTTGATAGGGACAGTGCAGACGGAGCTTTACTCTGTATCTAACCCCGTGTTGTATCTGTCCTGTGTGTGTTTGATGGGGACAGTGCAGAGGGAGCTTTACTCTGTATCTAACCCCGTGTTGTATCTGTCCTGTGTGTGTTTGATGGGGACAGTGTGCAGGGAGCTTTATTCTGTAACCCCATGCTGAACATGTCCTGTGAGTGTTTGATGGGGACAGTGTAGAGGGGGTTTTACTCTCCATCTAATCCCGTGCTGTACCTGTCCTGGGAGTGTTTGATGGGGACAGTGTGGAGGGAGCTTGACTCTGTATCTAACCCCGTGCTGTACCTGTCCTGGGAGTGTTTGATGGGGACTGTGTGGAGGGAGCTTGACTCTGTATCTAACCCCGTACTGTACCTGTCCTGGGAGTGTTTAATGGGGACATTGTAGAGGGAGCTTTACTCTGTATCTAACCCCGTGCTGTACCTGTCCTGGGAGTGTTTGATGGGGACAGTGTGGAGGGAGCGTTAATCTATATCTAGCTCCGTGCTGTACCTGTCCTGGGAGTGTTTGATGGGGACAGTGTAGAGGGAGCTTTACTCTGCATCAAACCCCGTGCTCTATCTGTCCTGGGACTATTTGATGGGGACAGTGTAGAGGGAACTTTACTTTGTATCTAAACCCGTGCTGTGTCTGTCCTGGTTGTGTTTTAGGGGGACCGTGTAGAGGGAGTTTTACTCTCTATCTAACCCCGTGCTCCACATGTCCTGGGAGTGTTTGATGGGGACAGTGTAGAGGGAGCTTTACTCTGTATCTAACCCCGTGCTGTATCCATCCTGGGTGTGTTTGATGGGGACAGTGTAGAGGAAGCTTTACTCTGTATCTAACCCCGTGCTGTACCTGCCCTGGGAGTGTTTGATGGGGACAGTGTGCAGGGAGCTTTATTCTGTATCTAACCCCATGCTGTATCTGTCCTATGTGTGTTTGATGAGGACAGTGTGAAGGGAACTTTATTCTGTAACCCCATGCTGAACATGTCCTGTGAGTGTTTGATGGGGACAGTGTAGAGGGAGTTTTACTCTCTATCTAACCCCGTGCTCCACCTGTCCTGGGAGTGTTTGATGGGGACAGTGTAGTGGGAGCTTTACTCTGTATCTAACCCCATGCTGTACCTGTCCTGGGAGTGTTTGATGGGGACAGTGTAGAGGGAGTTTTACTCTCTATCTGACCCCGTGCTCCACCTGTCCTGGGAGTGTTTGATGGGGACAGTGTAGAGGGAACTTTACTTTGCATCTAACCCCGTACTGTACCTGTCCAGGGAGTGTGTGATGCGGACAGTGCAGAGGGAGCTTTACTCTGTATCTCACCCTGTGCTGTACCTGTCCTGGGAGTGTTTGATGGGGGACAGTGTAGAGGGAGCTTTACTCTGTATCTAACCCCGTGATGTACCTGTCCTGGGAGTGTTTGATGGGGGACAGTGTAGAGGGAGCTTTACTCTGTATCTAACCCCGTGCTGTACCTGTCCTGGGAGTGTTTGATGCGGACAGTGTAGAGGGAACTTTACTTTGCATGTAACCCCGTACTGTACCTGTCCTGGGAGTGTTTGATGCGGACAGTGCAGAGGGAGCATTACTCTGTATCTCACCCTGTGCTGTATCTGTCCTGAGAGTGTTTGATGGGGACAGTGTAGAGGGAGCTTTACCCTGCATCAAACCGCGTGCTCTATCCGTCCTGGGACTATTTGATGGGGACAGTCTCGAGGGGGCTTTACTGGGTATCTAACCACGTGCTGTTCCTGTCCTGGATGTTTATGATGGGGACAGTGTAGAGGGAACTTTACCCTGTACCTAGCCCATGCTGTGGTTGTCCTGGGAGTGATTGATGGGGACAGTAGAGAGGGAGCTTTACTTTGTTTCTAACACCGTGCTCTATCTTTCCTGGGAGTGTTTGATGTGGACAGTGCACAGGGAGCTTTACTCTGTATCTAGCTCCGAGTAGTACCTGTCCAGGGAGTGTTTGATGGGGGACGATGTAGAGGGAGCTTTACTCTCTATCGAGACCCGTCCTGTCCCTGTCCTGGGTGATTTGGTGTGGACAGTGGGGAAGCAGCTTTTCCCTGTATCCATCCCTATGCTGTATCTATCATTGGATCGTTTGATAGTGACAGTGTGGAGGGAGCTTGACTCTGTATCTAACCCCGTGCTGTACCTGTCCTGGGAGTGTTTGATGGGGACAGTGTAGAGGGAGCTTCACTCTGTATCTAACCCCGTGCTGTACCTGTCCTGGGAGTGTTTGATGGGGACAGTGTAGAGGGAGCTTTATTCTGCATCTAACCCCGTGCTGTATCTATCCTGGGTGTGTTTGATGAGGACAGTGTCGAGGAAGCTTTGCTCTGTATCTAACCCCGTGCTGTACCTGTCCTGGGAGTGTTTGATGGGGCACAGTGTAGAGGGAGCTTTACTCTGTATCTAACCCCGTGCTGTACCTGTCCTGGGTGTGTTTGATGGGGACAGTGCAGAGGGAGCTTTACTCTGGATCTAATCCCATGCTCTATCTGCCCTGTGTGTGTTTGATGGGGACAGTGTGCAGGGAGCTTTATTCTGTAACCCCATGCTGAACATGTCCTGGGGGTTTTTGATGGGGACAGTGCAGAGGGAGCTTTATTCTGTAACCCCATGCTGAACATGTCCTGTGTGTGTTTGATGGGGACAGTGTGCAGGGAGCTTTATTCTGTAACCCCATGCTGAACATGTCCTGGGGGTTTTTGATGGGGACAGTGTCGAGGGAGCTTTTCTCTGTATCTAACCCCGTGCTCCACCTGTCCTGGGAGTGTTTGATGGGGACAGTGCAGAGGGAGCTTTACTCTGTATCTAACCCCGTGCTGTACCTGTCCTGGGAGTGTTTGATGGGGACAGTGCAGAGGGAGCTTTACTCTGGATCTAATCCCATGCTCTATCTGCCCTGTGTGTGTTTGATGGGGACAGTGTGCAGGGAGCTTTATTCTGTAACCCCATGCTGAACATGTCCTGGGGGTTTTGGATGGGGACAGTGCAGAGGGAGCTTTATTCTGTAACCCCATGCTGAACATGTCCTGTGTGTGTTTGATGGGGACAGTGTGCAGGGAGCTTTATTCTGTAACCCCATGCTGAACATGTCCTGGGGGTTTTTGATGGGGACAGTGTCGAGGGAGCTTTTCTCTGTATCTAACCCCGTGCTCCACCTGTCCTGGGAGTGTTTGATGGGGACAGTGCAGAAGGAGCTTTACTCTGTATCTAACCCCGTGCTGTACCTGTCCTGGGAGTGTTTGATGCGGACAGTGAAGAGGGAACTTTACTCTGTATATAACCGTGTGCTGTACCTGTCCTGGGAGTGTTTGATGGGGACAGTGTAGAGGGAACTTTACTTTGCATCTAACCCCGTGCTGTACCTGTCCTGGGAGTGTGTGATGCGGACAGTGTAGAGGGAACTTTACCCTGTACCTAGCCCATGCTGTCCGTGTCCTGGGAGTGATTGATGGGGACAGTGTAGATGGAACTTTACTTTGTATCTAACCCCGTGCTGTACCTGTGGAGGGAGTGTTTGATGGGAACAGTGTAGAGGGAGCTTTACTCTGTATCGAAGCCCATGCTCTATCTGTCCTGTGTGTGTTTGATGGGGACAGTGTCGAGGGAGCTTTACTCTGTATCTAACCCCGTGCTGTACCTGTCCTGGGAGTGTTTGATGGGGACAGTGTAGAGGGAGCTTTACTCTGTATCTAACCCCGTGCTGTACCTGTCCTGGGAGTGTTTGATGGGGACAGTGCAGAGGGAGCTTTACTCTGTATCTAACCCCGTGCTGTACCTGTCCTGGGAGTGTTTGATGGGGACAGTGCAGAGGGAGCTTTACTCTGTATCTAACCCCGTGCTGTACCTGTCCTGGGAGTGTTTGATGGGGACAGTGTAGAGGGAGCTTTGCTCTGTATCTCACCCTGTGCTGTACCTGTCCTGAGAGTGTTTGATGGGGACAGTGTAGAGGGAACTTTACTCTGTAACTAACCCCGTACTGTACCTGTCCAGGGAGTTTGTGATGCGGACAGTGCGGAGGGAGCTTTACTGTGTATCTAACCCCGTACTGTACCTGTCCAGGGAGTTTGTGATGCGGACAGTGCAGAGGGAGCTTTACTCTGTATCTAACCCTGTGCTGTCCCTGTCCTGAGATTGTTTGATGGGGACAGTGTAGAGGGAACTTTACTCTGTATCTAACCCTGTGCTGTACCTGTCCTGGGAGTGTTTGATGGGGACAGTGTAGAGGGAACTTTACTTTGCATCTAACCCCGTGCTGTACCTGTCCTGGGAGTGTGTGATGCGGACAGTGTAGAGGGAACTTTACCCTGTACCTAGCCCATGCTGTCCTTGTCCTGGGAGTGATTGATGGGGACAGTGTAGAGGGAGCTTTACTCTGTATCTAACCCCGTGCTGTACCTGTCCTGGGAGTGTTTGATGGGGACAGTGTAGAGGGAGCTATACTCTGTATCTAACCCCGTGCTGTACCTGTCCTGGGAGTGTTTGATGGGGACAGTGTAGAGGGAACTTTACTTTGCATCTAACCCCGTACTGTACCTGTCCAGGGAGTGTGTGATGCGGACAGTGCAGAGGGAGCTTTAATCTGTATCTCACCCTGTGCTGTACCTGTCCTGGGAGTGTTTGATGGGGGACAGTGTAGAGGGAGCTTTACTCTGTATCTAATCCCGTGATGTACCTGTCCTGGGAGTGTTTGATGGGGGACAGTGTAGAGGGAGCTTTACTCTGTATCTAACCCCGTGCTGTACCTGTCCTGGGAGTGTTTGATGGGGACAGTGTAGAGGGAACTTTACTCTGTATCTAACCCTGTGCTGTACCTGTCCTGGGAGTGTTTGATGGGGACAGTGTAGAGGGAACTTTACTTTGCATCTAGACCCGTGCTGTACCTGTCCTGGGAGTGTGTGATGCGGACAGTGTAGAGGGAACTTTACCCTGTACCTAGCCCATGCTGTCCGTGTCCTGGGAGTGATTGATGGGGACAGTGTAGATGGAACTTTACTTTGTATCTAACCCCGTGCTGTACCTGTGGAGGGAGTGTTTGATGGGGACAGTGTACAGGGAGCTTTACTCTGTATCTAACCCCATGCTCTATCTGTCCTGTGTGTGTTTGTTGGGGACAGTGTCGAGGGAGCTTTACTCTGTATCTAACCCCGTGCTGTACCTGTCCTGGGAGTGTTTGATGGGGACAGTGTGGAGGGAGCTTGACTCTGTATCTAACCCCGTGCTGTACCTGTCCTGGGAGTGTTTGATGGGGACTGTGTGGAGGGAGCTTGACTCTGTATCTAACCCCGTACTGTACCTGTCCTGGGAGTGTTAAATGGGGACAGTGTAGAGGGAGCTTTACTCTGTATCTAACCCCGTGCTGTACCTGTCCTGGGAGTGTTTGATGGGGACAGTGTGGAGGGAGCGTTAATCTGTATCTAGCCCCGTGCTGTACCTGTCCTGGCAGTGTTTGATGAGGACAGTGTGAAGGGAGCTTTATTCTGTAACCCCATGCTGAACATGTCCTGTGAGTGTTTGATGGGGACAGTGTAGAGGGAGTTTTACTCTCTATCTAACCCCGTGCTCCACCTGTCCTGGGAGTGTTTGATGGGGACAGTGCAGTGGGAGCTTTACTCTGTATCTAACCCCATGCTGTACCTGTCCTGGGAGTGTTGGATGGGGGGCAATGCAGAGGGAGCTTTATTCTGTCTCTAAACGCGTGCTGTACCTGTCCTGGGAGTGTTTGATGGGGACAGTGTAGGGGGAACTTTACTTTGCATCTAACCCCGTACTGTACCTGTCCAGGGAGTGTGTGATGCGGACAGTGCAGAGGGAGCTTTACTCTGTATCTCACCCTGTGCTGTACCTGTCCTGGGAGTGTTTGATGGGGGACAGTGTAGAGGGAGCTTTACTCTGTATCTAACCCCGTGATGTACCTGTCCTGGGAGTGTTTGATGGGGGACAGTGTAGAGGGAGCTTTACTCTGTATCTAACCCCGTGCTGTACTTGTCCTGGGAGTGTTTGATGCGGACAGTGTAGAGGGAACTTTACTTTGCATGTAACCCCGTGCTGTACCTGTCCTGAGAGTGTTTGATGGGGACAGTGTAGAGGGAACTTTACTCTGTATCTAACCCTGTGCTGTACCTGTCCTGGGAGTGTTTGATGGGGACAGTGTAGAGGGAACTTTACTTTGCATCTAACCCCGTGCTGTACCTGTCCTGGGAGTGTGTGATGCGGACAGTGTAGAGGGAACTTTACCCTGTACCTAGCCCATGCTGTCCTTGTCCTGGGAGTGATTGATGGGGACAGTGTAGATGGAACTTTACTTTGTATCTCACCCCGTGCTGTACCTGTGGAGGGAGTGTTTGATGGGGACAGTGTAGAGGGAGCTGTACTCTCTATCTAACCCCATGCTCTATCTGTCCTGTGTGTGTTTGATGGGGACAGTGTCGAGGGAGCTTTACTCTGTATCTAACCCCGTGCTGTACCTGTCCTGGGAGTGTTTGATGGGGACAGTGTAGAGGGAGCTTTACTCTGTATCTAACCGTGTGCTGTACCTGTCCTGGGAGTGTTTGATGGGGAAAGTGTAGAGGGAACTTTACTTTGCATCTAACCCCGTACTGTACCTGTCCAGGGAGTGTGTGATGCGGACAGTGCAGAGGGAGCTTTAATCTGTATCTCACCCTGTGCTGTACCTGTCCTGGGAGTGTTTGATGGGGGACAGTGTAGAGGGAGCTTTACTCTGTATCTAATCCCGTGATGTACCTGTCCTGGGAGTGTTTGATGGGGGACAGTGTAGAGGGAGCTTTACTCTGTATCTAACCCCGTGCTGTACCTGTCCTGGGAGTGTTTGATGCGGACAGTGTAGAGGGAACTTTACCTTGCATGTAACCCCGTACTGTACCTGTCCTGGGAGTGTTTGATGCGGACAGTGCAGAGGGAGCATTACTCTGTATCTCACCCTGTGCTGAACCTGTCCTGTGAGTGTTTGATGGGGACAGTGTAGAGGGAACTTTACTTTGCATCTAAACCCGTGCTGTACCTGTCCTGGGAGTGTGTGATGCGGACAGTGTAGAGGGAACTTTACCCTGTACCTAGCCCATGCTGTCCGTGTCCTGGGAGTGATTGATGGGGACAGTGTAGATGGAACTTTACTTTGTATCTAACCCCGTGCTGTACCTGTGGAGGGAGTGTTTGATGGGGACAGTGTAGAGGGAGCTTTACTCTGTATCTAACCCCATGCTCTATCTGTCCTGTGTGTGTTTGTTGGTGATAGTGTCGAGGGAGCTTTACTCTGTATCTAACCCCGTGCTGTACCTGTCCTGGGAGTGTTTGATGGGGACAGTGTAGAGGGAGCTTTACTCTGTATCTAACCCCGTGCTGTACCTGTCCTGGGAGTGTTTGATGGGGACAGTGCAGAGGGAGCTTTACTCTGTATCTAACCCCGTGCTGTACCTGTCCTGGGAGTGTTTGATGGGGACAGTGTAGAGGGAGCTTTACTCTGTATCTCACCGTGTGCTGTACCTGTCCTGAGAGTGTTTGATGGGGACAGTGTAGAGGGAACTTTACTCTGTATCTAACCCCGTACTGTACCTGTCCAGGGAGTGTGTGATGCGGACAGTGCAGAGGGAGCATTACTCTGTATCTCACCCTGTGCTGTACCTGTCCTGAGAGTGTTTGATGGGGACAGTGTCGAGGGAACTTTACTCTGTATCTAACCCTGTGCTTTACCTGTCCTGGGAGTGTTTGATGGGGACAGTGTAGAGGGAACTTTACTTTGCATCTAACCCCGTGCTGTACCTGTCCTGGGAGTGTTTGATGGGGACAGTGTCGAGGGAGCTTTTCTCTGTATCTAACCCCGTGCTGTACCTTTGGAGGGAGTCTTTGATGGGGACAGTGTAGAGGGAGCTTTACTCTGTATCTAACCCCATGCTCTATCTGTCCTGTGTGTGTTTGATGGGGACAGTGTCGAGGGAGCTTTACTCTGTATCTAACCCCGTGCTGTACCTGTCCTGGGAGTGTTTGATGGGGGACAGTGTAGAGGGAGCTTTACTCTGTCTCTAACCCCGTGCTGCACCTGTGGAGGGAGTGTTTGATGGGGACAGTGTCGAGGGAGCTTTACTCTGTATCTAACCCCGTGCTGTATCTGTCCTGAGTGTGTTTGATGGGGACAGTGCAGAGGGAGCTTTACTCTGTATCTAACCCCGTGCTGTACCTGTCCTGGGAGTGTTTGATGGGGACAGTGTAGAGGGAGCTTTACTCTGTCTCTAACCCCGTGCTGCACCTGTGGAGGGAGTGTTTGATGGGGACAGTGTCGAGGGAGCTTTGCTCTGTATCTAACCCCGTGCTGTACCTGTCCTGGGAGTGTTTGATGGGGACAGTGCAGAGGGAGCTTTACTCTGTATCTAACCCCGTGCTGTACCTGTCCTGGGAGTGTTTGATGGGGACAGTGTAGAGGGAGCTTTACTCTGTATCTAACCCCGTGCTGTACCTGTCCTGGGAGTGTTTGATGGGGACAGTGCCGAGGGAGCTTTACTCTGTATCTAACCCCGTGCTGTACCTGTCCTGGGAGTGTTTGATGGGGACAGTGTAGGGGGAGCTTTACTCTGTATCTAACCCCGTGCTGTACCTGTACTGGGAGTGTTTGATGGGGACAGTGCAGAGGGAGGTTTACTCTGTATCTAACCCTGTGCTGTACCAGTCGAGGGAGTGTGTGATGCGGACAGTGTAGAGGGAACTTTACCCTGTACCTCGCCCATGCTGTCCTTGTCCTGGGAGTGATTGATGGGGACAATGTAGATGGAACTTTACTTTGTATCTAACCCCGTGCTGTACCTGTGGAGGGAGTGTTTGATGGGGACAGTGTAGAGGGAGCTTTACTCTGTATCTAACCCCATGCTCCACCTGTCCTGGGAGTGTTTGATGGGGACAGTGTCGAGGGAGCTTTATTCTGTATCTAACCCCGTGCTGTACCTGTCCTGTGAGTGTTTGATGGGGACAGTGTAGAGGGAGTTTTACTCTGTATCTCACCGTGTGCTGTACCTGTCCTGGGAGTGTTTGATGGGGACAGTGTAGAGGGAACTTTACTTTGCATCTCACCCCGTACTGTACCTGTCCAGGGAGTGTGTGATGCGGACAGTGCAGAGGGAGCTTTACTCTGTATCTCACCCTGTGCTGTACCTGTCCTGGGAGTGTTTGATGGGGGACAGTGTAGAGGGAGCTTTACTCTGTATCTAACCCCGTGATGTACCTGTCCTGGGAGTGTTTGATGGGGCAGAGGGTAGAGGGAGCTTTACTCTGTATCTAACCCCGTGCTGTACCTGTCCTGGGAGTGTTTGATGGGGGACAGTGTAGTGGGAACTTTACTTTGCATCTAACCCCGTGCTGTACCTGTCCTGGGAGTGTGTGATGCGGACAGTGTAGAGGGAACTTTACCCTGGATCTCGCCCATGCTGTCCGTGTCCTGGGAGTGATTGATGGGGACAGTGTAGATGGAACTTTACTTTGTATCTAACCCCGTGCTGTACCTGTGGAGGGAGTGTTTGATGGGGACAGTGTAGAGGGAGCTTTACTCTGTATCTAACCCCGTGCTGTACCTGTCCTGGGAGTGTTTGATGGGGACAGTGTGGAGGGAGCTTGACTCTGTATCTAACCCCGTGCTGTACCTGTCCTGGGAGTGTTTGATGGGGACTGTGTGGAGGGAGCTTGACTCTGTATCTAACCCCGTACTGTACCTGTCCTGGGAGTGTTTAATGGGGACAGTGTAGAGGGAGCTTTACTCTGTATCTAACCCCGTGCTGTACCTGTCCTGGGAGTGTTTGATGGGGACAGTGTGGAGGGAGCGTTAATCTGTATCTAGCCCCGTGCTGTACCTGTCCTGGCAGTGTTTGATGAGGACAGTGTGAAGGGAGCTTTATTCTGTAACCCCATGCTGAACATGTCCTGTGAGTGTTTGATGGGGACAGTGTAGAGGGAGTTTTACTCTCTATCTAACCCCGTGCTCCACCTGTCCTGGGAGTGTTTGATGGGGACAGTGCAGTGGGAGCTTTACTCTGTATCTAACCCCATGCTGTACCTGTCCTGGGAGTGTTGGATGGGGGGCAATGCAGAGGGAGCTTTATTCTGTCTCTAAACGCGTGCTGTACCTGTCCTGGGAGTGTTTGATGGGGACAGTGTAGGGGGAACTTTACTTTGCATCTAACCCCGTACTGTACCTGTCCAGGGAGTGTGTGATGCGGACAGTGCAGAGGGAGCTTTACTCTGTATCTCACCCTGTGCTGTACCTGTCCTGGGAGTGTTTGATGGGGGACAGTGTAGAGGGAGCTTTACTCTGTATCTAACCCCGTGATGTACCTGTCCTGGGAGTGTTTGATGGGGGACAGTGTAGAGGGAGCTTTACTCTGTATCTAACCCCGTGCTGTACTTGTCCTGGGAGTGTTTGATGCGGACAGTGTAGAGGGAACTTTACTTTGCATGTAACCCCGTGCTGTACCTGTCCTGAGAGTGTTTGATGGGGACAGTGTAGAGGGAACTTTACTCTGTATCTAACCCTGTGCTGTACCTGTCCTGGGAGTGTTTGATGGGGACAGTGTAGAGGGAACTTTACTTTGCATCTAACCCCGTGCTGTACCTGTCCTGGGAGTGTGTGATGCGGACAGTGTAGAGGGAACTTTACCCTGTACCTAGCCCATGCTGTCCTTGTCCTGGGAGTGATTGATGGGGACAGTGTAGATGGAACTTTACTTTGTATCTAACCCCGTGCTGTACCTGTGGAGGGAGTGTTTGATGGGGACAGTGTAGAGGGAGCTGTACTCTCTATCTAACCCCATGCTCTATCTGTCCTGTGTGTGTTTGATGGGGACAGTGTCGAGGGAGCTTTACTCTGTATCTAACCCCGTGCTGTACCTGTCCTGGGAGTGTTTGATGGGGACAGTGTAGAGGGAGCTTTACTCTGTATCTAACCGTGTGCTGTACCTGTCCTGGGAGTGTTTGATGGGGAAAGTGTAGAGGGAACTTTACTTTGCATCTAACCCCGTACTGTACCTGTCCAGGGAGTGTGTGATGCGGACAGTGCAGAGGGAGCTTTAATCTGTATCTCACCCTGTGCTGTACCTGTCCTGGGAGTGTTTGATGGGGGACAGTGTAGAGGGAGCTTTACTCTGTATCTAATCCCGTGATGTACCTGTCCTGGGAGTGTTTGATGGGGGACAGTGTAGAGGGAGCTTTACTCTGTATCTAACCCCGTGCTGTACCTGTCCTGGGAGTGTTTGATGCGGACAGTGTAGAGGGAACTTTACCTTGCATGTAACCCCGTACTGTACCTGTCCTGGGAGTGTTTGATGCGGACAGTGCAGAGGGAGCATTACTCTGTATCTCACCCTGTGCTGAACCTGTCCTGTGAGTGTTTGATGGGGACAGTGTAGAGGGAACTTTACTTTGCATCTAAACCCGTGCTGTACCTGTCCTGGGAGTGTGTGATGCGGACAGTGTAGAGGGAACTTTACCCTGTACCTAGCCCATGCTGTCCGTGTCCTGGGAGTGATTGATGGGGACAGTGTAGATGGAACTTTACTTTGTATCTAACCCCGTGCTGTACCTGTGGAGGGAGTGTTTGATGGGGACAGTGTAGAGGGAGCTTTACTCTGTATCTAACCCCATGCTCTATCTGTCCTGTGTGTGTTTGTTGGTGATAGTGTCGAGGGAGCTTTACTCTGTATCTAACCCCGTGCTGTACCTGTCCTGGGAGTGTTTGATGGGGACAGTGTAGAGGGAGCTTTACTCTGTATCTAACCCCGTGCTGTACCTGTCCTGGGAGTGTTTGATGGGGACAGTGCAGAGGGAGCTTTACTCTGTATCTAACCCCGTGCTGTACCTGTCCTGGGAGTGTTTGATGGGGACAGTGTAGAGGGAGCTTTACTCTGTATCTCACCGTGTGCTGTACCTGTCCTGAGAGTGTTTGATGGGGACAGTGTAGAGGGAACTTTACTCTGTATCTAACCCCGTACTGTACCTGTCCAGGGAGTGTGTGATGCGGACAGTGCAGAGGGAGCATTACTCTGTATCTCACCCTGTGCTGTACCTGTCCTGAGAGTGTTTGATGGGGACAGTGTCGAGGGAACTTTACTCTGTATCTAACCCTGTGCTTTACCTGTCCTGGGAGTGTTTGATGGGGACAGTGTAGAGGGAACTTTACTTTGCATCTAACCCCGTGCTGTACCTGTCCTGGGAGTGTTTGATGGGGACAGTGTCGAGGGAGCTTTTCTCTGTATCTAACCCCGTGCTGTACCTTTGGAGGGAGTCTTTGATGGGGACAGTGTAGAGGGAGCTTTACTCTGTATCTAACCCCATGCTCTATCTGTCCTGTGTGTGTTTGATGGGGACTGTGTCGAGGGAGCTTTACTCTGTATCTCACCCCGTGCTGTACCTGTCCTGGGAGTGTTTGATGGGGACAGTGTAGAGGGAGCTTTACTCTGTCTCTAACCCCGTGCTGCACCTGTGGAGGGAGTGTTTGATGGGGACAGTGTCGAGGGAGCTTTACTCTGTATCTAACCCCGTGCTGTATCTGTCCTGAGTGTGTTTGATGGGGGACTTTGTAGAGGGAGCTTTGCTCTGTATCTAACCCCGTGCTGTACCTGTCCTGGGAGTGTTTGATGGGGACAGTGCAGAGGGAGCTTTACTCTGTATCTAACCCCGTGCTGTACCTGTCCTGGGAGTGTTTGATGGGGACAGTGTAGAGGGAGCTTTACTCTGTATCTAACCCCATGCTCTATCTGTCCTGTGTGTGTTTGATGGGGACAGTGTCGAGGGAGCTTTACTCTGTATCTAACCCCGTGCTGTACCTGTCCTGGGAGTGTTTGATGGGGGACTTTGTAGAGGGAGCTTTGCTCTGTATCTAACCCCGTGCTGTACCTGTCCTGGGAGTGTTTGATGGGGACAGTGCCGAGGGAGCTTTACTCTGTATCTAACCCCGTGCTGTACCTGTCCTGGGAGTGTTTGATGGGGACAGTGTAGGGGGAGCTTTACTCTGTATCTAACCCCGTGCTGTACCTGTACTGGGAGTGTTTGATGGGGACAGTGCAGAGGGAGGTTTACTCTGTATCTAACCCTGTGCTGTACCAGTCGAGGGAGTGTGTGATGCGGACAGTGTAGAGGGAACTTTACCCTGTACCTCGCCCATGCTGTCCTTGTCCTGGGAGTGATTGATGGGGACAATGTAGATGGAACTTTACTTTGTATCTAACCCCGTGCTGTACCTGTGGAGGGAGTGTTTGATGGGGACAGTGTAGAGGGAGCTTTACTCTGTATCTAACCCCATGCTCCACCTGTCCTGGGAGTGTTTGATGGGGACAGTGTCGAGGGAGCTTTATTCTGTATCTAACCCCGTGCTGTACCTGTCCTGTGAGTGTTTGATGGGGACAGTGTAGAGGGAGTTTTACTCTGTATCTCACCGTGTGCTGTACCTGTCCTGGGAGTGTTTGATGGGGACAGTGTAGAGGGAACTTTACTTTGCATCTCACCCCGTACTGTACCTGTCCAGGGAGTGTGTGATGCGGACAGTGCAGAGGGAGCTTTACTCTGTATCTCACCCTGTGCTGTACCTGTCCTGGGAGTGTTTGATGGGGGACAGTGTAGAGGGAGCTTTACTCTGTATCTAACCCCGTGATGTACCTGTCCTGGGAGTGTTTGATGGGGGAGAGGGTAGAGGGAGCTTTACTCTGTATCTAACCCCGTGCTGTACCTGTCCTGGGAGTGTTTGATGGGGGACAGTGTAGTGGGAACTTTACTTTGCATCTAACCCCGTGCTGTACCTGTCCTGGGAGTGTGTGATGCGGACAGTGTAGAGGGAACTTTACCCTGGACCTCGCCCATGCTGTCCGTGTCCTGGGAGTGATTGATGGGGACAGTGTAGATGGAACTTTACTTTGTATCTAACCCCGTGCTGTACCTGTGGAGGGAGTGTTTGATGGGGACAGTGTAGAGGGAGCTTTACTCTGTATCTAACCCCATGCTCTATCTGTCCTGTGTGTGTTTGATGGGGACAGTGTAGAGGGAGCTTTACTCTGTATCTAACCCCGTGCTGTACCTGTCCTGGGAGTGTTTGATGGGGACAGTGCAGAGGGAGCTTTACTCTGTATCTAACCCCGTGCTGTACGTGTCCTGGGAGTGTTTGATGGGGACAGTGCAGAGGGAGCTTTACTCTGTATCTAACCCCGTGCTGTACCTGTCCTGGGAGTGTTTGATGGGGACAGTGTAGAGGGAGCTTTACTCTGTATCTAACCCCGTGCTGTACCTGTCTTGGGAGTGTTTGATGGGGACAGTGTAGAGGGAGCTTTACTCTGTATCTAACCCTGTGCTGTACCTGTCCTGGGAGTGTTTGATGGGGACAGTGTAGAGGGAGCTTTACTCTGTATCTCACCCTGTGCTGTACCTGTCCTGAGAGTGTTTGATGGGGACAGTGTAGAGGGAACTTTACTCTGTATCTAACCCCGTACTGTACCTGTCCAGGGAGTGTGTGATGCGGACAGTGCAGAGGGAGCATTACTCTGTAGCTCACCCTGTGCTGTACCTGACCTGAAAGTGTTTGATGGGGACAGTGTAGAGGGAGCTTTACTCTGTATCTAACCCCATGCTCTATCTGTCCTGTGTGTGTTTGATGGGGACTGTGTCGAGGGAGCTTTACTCTGTATCTAACCCCGTGCTGTACCTGTCCTGGGAGTGTTTGATGGGGACAGTGTAGAGGGAGCTTTACTCTGTCTCTAACCCCGTGCTGTACCTGTGGAGGGAGCGTTTGATGGGGACAGTGTAGAGGGAGCTTTACTCTGTATCTAACCCCATGCTCTATCTGTCCTGTGTGTGTTTGATGGGGACAGTGTCGAGGGAGCTTTACTCTGTATCTAACCCCGTGCTGAACCTGTCCTGGGAGTGTTTGATGGGGACAGTGTAGAGGGAGCTTTACTCTGTATCTAACCCCGTGCTGTACCTGTCCTGGGAGTGTTTGATGGGGGACTTTGTAGAGGGAGCTTTGCTCTGTATCTAACCCCGTGCTGTACCTGTCCTGGGAGTGTTTGATGGGGACAGTGCAGAGGGAGCTTTACTCCCTGTCTAACCCCGTGCTGTACCTGTCCTGGGAGTGTTTGATGGGGACAGTGTAGGGGGAGCTTTACTCTGTATCGAACCCCGTGCTGTACCTGTACTGGGAGTGTTTGATGGGGACAGTGCAGAGGGAGGTTTACTCTGTATCTAACCCTGTGCTGTACCAGTCGAGGGAGTGTGTGATGCGGACAGTGTAGAGGGAACTTTACCCTGTACCTCGCCCATGCTATCCTTATCCTGGGAGTGATTGATGGGGACAATGTAGATGGAACTTTACTTTGTATCTAACCCCGTGCTGTACCTGTGGAGGGAGTGTTTGATGGGGACAGTGTAGAGGGAGCTTTACTCTGTATCTAACCCCATGCTCCACCTGTCCTGGAAGTGTTTGATGGGGACAGTGTCGAGGGAGCTTTATTCTGTATCTAACCCCGTGCTGTACCTGTCCTGGGAGTGTTTGATGGGGACAGTGTAGAGGGAACTTTACTTTGCATCTAACCCCGTACTGTACCTGTCCAGGGAGTGTGTGATGCGGACAGTGCAGAGGGAGCTTTAATCTGTATCTCACCCTGTGCTGTACCTGTCCTGGGAGTGTTTGATGGGGGACAGTGTAGAGGGAGCTTTACTCTGTACCTAACCCCGTGATGTACCTGTCCTGGGACTGTTTGATTCGGGACCGGATAGAGAGAGCTGTATCTGTATCTAACCCCGTGCTGTACCTATCTCTTACGCACTCTCTCACACACATACACTGTACACAAGACTCCAGGTGTGGTCTCACCGAGGCTCTGTCCAGCTGCAGTACGACATCCTTGCTCTTCTACTCCAATCCTCTTGCAATGAAGGACAACATGGGTGTCACAGTGGTTAGCTCTGCTGCCTCACAGTGCAACGGACCCGGGTTCAATTTTGGTCTCAGGTCACTGTCTTTGTGGAGTTTGCACGTTCTCCCCGTGTCTGCGTGGGTTTCCTCCGGGTGCTCCGGTTTCCTCCCACACTCCAAAGATGCGCGCGTTAGGTTGATTGGCCGTGATAAATTGCCCCTTAATGCCAGGGAGATTAGGATATTGTGAGTGAGACTGTGGGACTGTTCTCTATCTGTGTGTGTGTGTGAGGCTGTGCGTGTATCTATGTGTGTGCATCACTGCGTTTGTGTGTGTTTCACTATCTTCCTGTCTCTCAGTCCCCCAGTCCCAGAATCTGCTTCTCTTTACACAGATGCTGCCTGTCCTGCTCAGTATTCCGGCATTGACTATTTCACAATCTGAGGAGTTGTGAATGCTGCGATCATCAGCGAACATCTCACCTATGGAGGAAGGTCAGTGATGGAGCAGCTGAAGATGGTTGGGGCCTCGGACACTCACCCTGAGGAACTCCTGCAGTGATGTCCCGGGACTGAGAGGATCAGCTTTGAGATAATCGGCACATTGGGGGAAAGCTTGGAAAGCAGAGGATGCTGATTTAAGGTCAATGGCGACCGCGGCAACATGAGGCAATATCTGTGGCTTTGGAGTGATCCTTGTTGTACCCCACTGTTAGCTGCTTACCCACCTGAATATCTCACTGTTACTCTCTGCATTACTATCTCATCCCTATCTCTCAGTGACTCTGCCTCTCTCCATCTCTCCGGGGAAATTATAATGGGGAGCAAAGAAATGGCAGAAGAATTGAACGTATACTTTGATTCTGTCTTCACAAAAGAGGCACAGATAACCTGGCAGAAATGTTAGGGAACCAATGGTTTAGTGAGAGTGTGGAATTGAATTGAAGGAAATCAGTATGAGTAAGAAAATGGTGCTGGGGGAATGAATGGGGTTAAAGGCTGACAAATCCCCAGGGCCTGATAATCTACATCCCAGAGTATTAAAGGAAGCGGCGCTGGAAATATTGGATGCACTGCTGGTCATCTTCCAAAATTCTATAGACTCTGGAGCAGTTCCTTCAGATTGGGGGGTGGCAAATGTAACCCCACGAAAATTACAGCACGGGAACAGGTCTTTCGGCTCTCCAAGCCTGCACCGACCATGCTGCCTGACTGAACTAAAACCCCCTACCCTTCCGGGGACCATATCCCTCCATTCCCATCTTATTCATGTCTTTGTCAAGACGCCCTTGAAAAGTCACTATCGTATCCGTTTCCACTCCCTCCCCCGGCAACGAGTTCCAGGCACCCACCACCCTCTGTGTAAAAAAACTTTCCTCCCACATCTCCTTTAAACCTTGCCCCTCGCACCTTAAACCTCTGCCCCCGAGTAATAACTCTACCACCCTGGGAAAAAGCTTCTGACTATCCACTCTGTCCATGCCCCTCATAATCTGGCAGACTTCTATCAGGTGTACAGGTTAGGTGGATTGGCCAAGCTAAATTGTCCCTTAGTGTCAGGAGGATTAGCTGAGGTAAATGTATGGGATTATAGGGATGGGGCCTGCGTGGGATTGTGGTCAGTGCAGACTCGATGGGCCGAATGGCCTCCTGCACTACAGGATTCTATGAACCCTGTTCTGTATTTGGTTTGGGATTGTTTGTTGAAAAGTGTAGTTGAAGTGTTACTCTGTAATGCTGGAATTTAGGCCACGGGATGATTGGATCAAACACTTCAAGATAATAAGGGGAATGGAGAGGACTGATAAAGAACAACTTTTCCTGCTGTTTGGGGAGTCCAGGACTTGGGGACATTGGATTTCAAACAATGTTGAGGATTTTAGACTTGTAGGAGTGGAATTCAGAAACACTTTGCCACACCAGCTGTGATATTAGTTTGGAACTACCTTCTATAATTCGCAGTTGATGCTCAGTCGCTTATTAATGTTTAAATCTGAGGTTGATAGGTGATATTTTTATACAGGAGAAGCAATTTAAAATCAATGGGTCAATGTTAAAATGGATGCAGGAACAGAGAGACCTGGGCTTTCAGTTCATTTTTACATCTTAAAGATTCAACCTGGTGCTCAGAATCTGTCAGTTGAATCTACTTTTCCCGCCTGATAAAGTGTCAACAATTGTGTTGGGGAATGTGACAAAAGGTGACATTCCTGCACAGTGGGGTTGGGAGGTTGTTTGAAAGGAGATTCAGATTGTATCAGAAAGCGTCAATTAGATTGTGTCTCGTTGCAGAAGGTGCATATTTCACAGGAAATGCCCCGAGATAAAGACTAGTTTCACCGATGTCTGAGTAACTTTCAAAGTCTGCAGACGCATGAAGGGGGCAGAGATATTGTAATATTCAGAGCAGGAGATGGGGGACAATCACAGAATTGAAGATGTGAGGCCATCTCCTGTTACCGAATGTCAGTGTTTAGCTTTTAAACTTTAGTCCTGGGCTAATAATTCCAAGTTTGCAATCCCACACTTTGCTGTTGTGAATTAGAGTTGTGAATTTTCTGAAATTGGTTGTGTAATAAAACTCGGTGCAGGATGCAATGATTTCCATTCTGTCTGCTGCTGCAAAGCCCCCGTGTCTGTCTCAGTTTCATCGTATTTATCAATGATTTGAGATCCTAGAATCATAGAATCCCTAAAGGGCAGACCATTCGGCCCATCGAGTCTGCATCGACCACAATCCCACCCAGGCCCTATTCCCGTAACCCCATATATTTACCCTGTTAATCCCCTGACACTAAGGTCAATTTATCATGGCCAATCCACCTTACCCGCACATGTTTGGACTGTGGGAGGAAACTGGAGCACCCGGAGGAAACCCACGCAGACACTGGGAGAACTCTACACTGACAGCGAGCTGAGGCTGGAATTGAACCTGGGTTCTTGGTGCTGTGCTAACCACTGTGCCACCATGCCGTTCATCATAGAATCCCTAAAGTGCAGAAGGAGGTCCTTTGGTCCATCAAGCCTGCCCCCGACAACAATACCACCCGGGCCTGAATGCCCCTAACACTAAGGGGCAATTGAGCACGGCCAATTAACCTCACCCGCACATCTTTGGAGTGTGGGAGGAAACCAGAGCACCCGGAGGAAACCCACGCAGACACTGGGAGAATGTACAAACTCCACACAGACAGTCACCCGAGGCTGGAATTGAACATGGGTCCTTGGTGCTGTGGGGGAGCAGTGCTAACCACTATGCCGTCATGTCGCCCGGTGATGAGACAGAAAGTTTGCTACATTTCACAGAAATAGGCAGCATTTTAAGTCTTATAGCGAGAAGCTTCAAATGGCAAAGAGGTATTCCACTGCATAAGAGGCCATTCAGCTCATTGAGTCTGCACAGACTGGATGACAGAGTATCTTACCCAGGCCCTCACCCCAGCCCTATCCCCATAACCCCATTGCTAATCCATCTAACCTATATATCTTGCGAGTGTGGAAGGTAACCAGAGCACCCGGAGGAAACCCACGCAGACACGGGGAGAATGTGCAAACTCCACGCAGTCACCCGAGGCTGGCATTGAACCCGGGTCCCTGGCGCTGTGAGGCAGCAGTACGAACCACTGAGCCACCATGCCGCCCGAAAGTAAAATGTCTTAACTGAATGGTTCAAAGAGTGAAAGATGGATTTCATTGGAGACAATTGTGTGGTCACCCACTTTAAAAAGGATAGAACACATTGCTTTATGAATGGGGAAAGGCTGGAAAGAGTGGAGGCCCAAAGAGACTTGGGGCGGTCACATCAACATAGAAAATAGGAGGAGGCCATTCAGCCCTTCGAGCCTGACCCACCATTCAACACTATCATGGCCGATCCTCTGTCTCAATGCCATACACCAGCGCTCTCCCCATACACCTCGACACCTTTACAGTCTCGAAATCTATCTCTTTCCTTCTTAAATATATTCAGTGACTTGGTCTCCACAGCTTTCTGTGGGAGAGAATTCCACAGGTACACCACCCTCTGAGTGAAGAGGTTTCCCCTCATCTCAGTCCCAAATGGCCTCCCCCGTATCCTGAGACTGTGACCCCTTGTTCCAGACACCCCCAGCCGGAGGAAACAATATCCCTGTATCCAGCCTGTCCAGCACTGTCAGAATTTTATACCTTTCAATTAGATCCTCTCTCACTCTTCTACATTCCAGTGAATACAGGCCCAGCCGACCCAATCTCCCCTCAGACATCAATGCTGCCATCCCAGGAATCAGTCTGGTGAACATTCACTGCTCTCCCTCTGTGACAAGTACATCCTTCCTCAGATAAGGAGAGGAACACTGCACACAAGACTCCAGGTGTGGTCTCACCGAGGCTCTGTCCAGCTGCAGTAAGACATCCTTGCTCTTCTACTCCAATCCTCTTGCAATGAAGGACAACATGGGTGTCACAGTGGTTAGCTCTGCTGCCTCACAGTGCAACGGACCTGGGTTCAATTCTGGTCTCAGGTCACTGTCTGTGTGGAGTTTGCACGTTCTCCCCGTGTCTGCATGGGTTTCCTCCTGGTGCTCCGGTTTCCTCCCACACTCCAAAGATGCGCGCATTAGGTTGATTGGCTGTGATGAATTGCCCCTTAATGCCAGGGAGATTAGAATATTGTGAGTGAGACTGTGGGAGTGTTCTCTATTTGTGTGTGTCTGCGTGTGAGACTGTGCGTGTACCTGTGTGTGTGTGTGTGTGTGTGTGTGCATCACTGTGTTTGTTGTCAGTGAGTTTGTGTGTGTTTCACTATCTTCCTGTCTCTCAGTCCCCCAGTCCCAGAATCTGCTTCTCTTCACACAGATGCTGCCTGTCCTGCTCAGTATTCCGGCATTGACTATTTCACAATCTGAGGAGTTGTGAATGCTGCGATCATCAGCGAACATCTCACCAATGGAGGGAAGGTCAGTGATGGAGCAGCTGAAGATGGTTGGGGCCTCGGACACTCACCCTGAGGAAGTCCTGCAGTGATGTCCCGGGACTGAGAGGATCGGCTTTGAGATAATCGGCACATTGGCGGAAAGCTTGGAAAGCAGAGGATGCTGATTTAAGGTAAATGGCGACAGCGGCAACATGAGGCAATATCTGTGGCTTTGGAGTGATCCTTGTTGTACCCCACTATTAGCTGCTTGCCAACCTGAATATCTCACTGTTACTCTCTGCATTACTATCTCATCCCTATCTCTCAGTGACTCTGCCTCTCTCCATCTCTCCGGGGAAATTATAATGGGGAGCAAAGAAATGGCAGCAGAATTGAACACATACTTTGGTTCTGTCTTCACAAAAGAGGCACAGATAACCTGGCAGAAATGTTAGGGAACCAATGGTTTAGTGAGAGTGTGGAATTGAATTGAAGGAAATCAGTATTAGTAAGAAAATGGTGCTGGGGGAATGAATGGGGTTAAAGGCTGACAAATCACCAGGGCCTGATAATCTACATCCCAGAGTATTAAAGGAAGCGGCGCTGGAAATATTGGATGCTTTGCTGGTCATCTTCCAAAATTCTATAGACTCTGGAGCAGTTCCTACAGATTGGGGGGTGGCAAATGTAACCCCACTGTTTAAAATAATCTTTTCACTTGCGTGTAATTTATCACAGAACACGGGCAGCATGGGCTTATCGAGAATGACGGGATAGTGTTGGGGTGGAGGAGTTATTCCTTCAAGTGGAAATCAGTGTAGTTTTGAAATGTGTTGAGGGTTTCTGCCTCTCTCCATTCAATCCTTCCCAACCTCTCTGTCGAGGCTCCTTCTCACTTTCTACCAGACAATTATTTGTGTTCGAGAGTGGGTGCAGAGGAGATGGAAATGAAACAGACAGACAGTTAACTTCAACACTGTATCTGTCCTGGGAGTGTATGAAGGGGAGTGTCGAGGCAGCTTTACTCTGCATCTAAAGCCTTGCTGTATCTGTCCTGGGAGTATTTAATGGCGACAGTGTAGAGGGAGCTTTACTCTGTGTCTAACTCCATGCTGTATCAATCCTGGGAGTGTTTTGATGTGGGAAAGTGCAGAGGGAGCTTTACTCTCTATCTAACCCCGTGCTGTACCCGTCCTGGGAGTGTTTGAAGGGGACAGTGTAGAGGGAGCTTTACTCTGTATCTAACCCCGTGCTGTAACTGTCCTGGGTGTTTTTGATGGGAACACTGTGGAGGGAGCTTTCCTCTGTATCTAACCCCGTGCTGTACCTGTCCTGGGTGTGTTTGATGGGGACAGAGTAGAGGGAGCTTTACTCTGTATCTAACCCCGTGCTGTAACTGTCCTGGGTGTGTTTGATGGGAACACTGTGGAGGGAGCTTTACTCTGTATCTAACCCCGTGGTGTACCTGTCCAGGGTGTGTTTGATGGGGACAGTGTAGAGGGAGCTTTACTCTGTATCTAACCCCGTGCTGCACCTGTCCTGGGTGTGTTTGATGGGGACAGTGTAGAGGGAGCTTTACTCTGTATCTAACCCCGTGCTGCACCTGTCCTGGGTGTGTTTGATGGGGACAGTGTAGAGAGAGCTTTACTCTGTATCTAACCCCGTGCTGTACCTGTCCTGGGAGTGTTTGATGGGGATATTGGAGAGGGAGCTTTACTCTGTATCTAACCCCGTGCTGTACGTGTCCTGGGAGTGTTTGATGGGGACATTGGAGAGGGAGCTTTACTCTGTATCTCGCCCCGTGCTGCACCTGTCCTGGGAGTGTTTGAAGGGGACCCGTGTTGAGGGAGCTTTACTCTGTACCTAACCCTGTGCTGTATCTGTCCTTGGAGTGTTTCATGGCGACAGTGTAGAGGGAGCTTTACTCTGTACGAACCTCGTGCTGTACCTGTCATGGGAGTGTCGGAAGGGGACAGTGTAGAGGGAGCTTTATTCTGTATCTAACTCCGTGCTGTACCTGTCCTGGGAGTGTTTTCTGGGGACAGTGTACAGCGAGCTTTACTCTGTATCTAATCCCGTGCTGCACCTGTCCTGAGTGTGTTTCATGGGGACAGTGTCGAGGGAGCTTTACTCTGTATCTAACCCCGTGCTGTCCCTGTCCTGGGAGTGTTTGATGCGGACAGTGTCGAGGGAGCTTTTCTCTGTATCTAACCCCGTGCTGCACCTGTCCTGAGTGTGTTTGATGGGGACAGTGTACAGCGAGCTTTACTCTGTATCTAACGCCGTGCTGTACCTGTCCTGGGAGTGTTTGATGGGGACGGTGTAGAGGGAGCTGTACTCTGTATCTAACCCCGTGCTGTACCTGTCCTGAGTGTGTTTGATGGGGACAGTGTACAGCGAGCTTCACTCTGTATCTAACCCCGTGCTGTACCTGTCCTGAGTGTGTTTGATGGGGACAGTGTACAGCGAGCTTTACTCTGTATCTAATCCCGTGCAGCACCTGTCCTGGGTGTGTTTGATGGGGACAGTGCAGAGGGAGCTTTACTCTGTATCTAACCCCGTGCTGTACCTGTCCTGGGAGTGTTTGATGGGGGACAGTATAGAGGGAGCTTTCCTCTGTGTCTAACCCCGTGCTGCACCTGTCCTGGGTGTGTTTGATGGGAACAGTGTGGAGGGAGCTTTACTCTGTATCTAACCCCGTGCTGAACCTGTCCCGAGTGTGTTTGATGGGGACAGTGTACAGCGAGCTTTACTCTGTATCTAATCCCGTGCAACGCCTGTCCTGGGAGTGTTTCATGGGGACAGTGTCGAGGGAGCTTTTCTCTGTATCTAACCCCGTGCTGTATCTGTCCTGGTTGTGTTTGATGGGGACAGTGGAGAGGGAGCTTTCCTCTGTATCTAACCCCGTGCTGCACCTGTCCTGAGTGTGTTTGATGGGGACAGTGTACAGCGAGCTTTACTCTGTATCTAACCCCGTGCTGTACCTGTCCTGGGATTGTTTGATGGGGACGGTGTAGAGGGAGTTTATTCTGTGTCTAATCCCGTGCTGTACCTGTCCTGAGTGTGTTTGCTGGGAACAGTTTAGAGGGAGCTTTACTCTGTATCTCACCCCGTGCTGTACCTGTCCTGGGAGTGTTTGAAGGGGACAGTGTAGAGGGAGCTTTACTCTGTATCTAACCCCGTGCTGTACCTGTCCTCGGAGCGTTTGATGGGGATAGTGTAGAGGGATCTTTATTCTGTATCTAATCCCGGGCTGTAACTGTCCTGGGTGTCTTTGATGGGGACAGTGTCGAGGGAGCTTTACTCTGTATCTAACCCCGTGCTGTATCTGAACTGGGAGTGTTTGATGCGGACAGTGTCGAGGGAGCTTTACTCTGTATCTCACCCCGTGCTGCACCTGTCCTGAGTGTGTTTGATGGGGACAGTGTCGAGGGAGCTTTACTCTGTATCTAACCCCGTGCTGCACCTGTCCTGAGTGTGTTTGATGGGGACAGTGTACAGCGAGATTTACTCTGTATCTAATGCCGTGCTGCACCTGTCCTGGGAGTGTTTCATGGGGACAGTGTAGAGGGAGCTTTACTCTGTATCTAACCCCTTGTTGTACCTGTCCTGGGATTGTTTGATGGGGACAGTGTCGAGGGAGCTTTACTCTGTATCTAACCCCGTGCTGTATCTGTCCTGGGAGTGTTTGATGCCGACAGTGTCGAGGGAGCATTACTCTGTGTCTAACCCTGTGCTGCACCTGTCCTGAGTGTGTTTGATGGGGACAGTGTACAGCGAGCTTTATTCTGTATCTAACCCCGTGCTTTACCTGTCCTGAGTGTGTTTGGTGGGGACAGTGTCGAGGGAGCTTTTCTCTGTATCGAACCCCGTGCTGTATCTGTCCTGGGAGTGTTTGATGGGGACGGTGTAGAGGGAGCTTAACTCTGTATCTCACCCCGTGCTTTCCCTGTCCTGAGTGTGTTTGATGGGGACAGTGTCGAGGGAGCTTTACTCTGTATCTAACCCCGTGCTGTATCTGTCCTGGGAGTGTTTGATGGGGACGGTGTACAGCAAGCTCTACTCTGTATCTAATCCCGTGCTGTATCTGTCCTGGGAGTGTTTGATGGGGACAGTGTGGAGGGAGCATTACTCTGTATCTAATCCCGTGCTGCACCTGTCCTGGGAGTGTTTGATGGGGACAGTGTAGAGGGAGCTTTACTCTGTATCTAATCCCGTGCTGTATCTGTCCTGGGAGTGTTTGATGGTGACAGTGCAGAGGGAGCTTTACTCTGTATCTAATCCCGTGCTGTACCTGTCCTGGGAGTGTTTGATTGGGACAGTGTAGAGGGAGCTTTACTCTGTATCTAATCCCGTGCTGCACCTGTCCTGGGAGTGTTTGATGGGGGACAGTGTAGAGGGAGCTTTACTCTGTATCTAACCCCGTGTTGTACCTGTCCTGGGAGTGTTTGATGGGGGACAGTGTAGAGGGAGCTTTACTCTGTATCTCACCCCGTGCTGTATCTGTCCTGGGTGTGTCTGATTGGGACAGTGTGGAGGGAGCTTTACTCTGTCTCTAACCCCGTGCTGTACCTGCCCTGGGAGTGTTTGATGTGGGGCAGTGTAGAGGGAGCTTTACTCTGTATCTAACCCCGTGCTGTACCTGTCCTGGTAGTGTTTGATGGGGACAGTGCAGAGGGAGCTTTATACTGTATCTAACCCCGTGCTGCACCTGTCCTGGGTGTGTTTGATGGGAACAGTATAGAGGGAGCTTTACTCTGTATCTAACCCCGTGCTGCACCTGTCCTGGGAGTGTTTCATGGGGACAATGCAGAGGGAGCTTCTCTCTGTATCTAACCCTGTGCTGTATCTGTCCTGGGTGTGTTTCATGGGGACAGTGTAGAGGGAGCTTTCCTCTGTATCTAACCCCGTGCTGCACCTGTCCTGAGTGTGTTTGATGGGGACAGTGTAGAGGGAGCTTCACTCTGTATCTAACCCCGTGCTGCACCTGTCCTGAGTGTGTTTGATGGGGACAGTGTACAGCGAGCTTTATTCTGTATCTAACCCCGTGCTGTACCTGTCCTGAGTGTGTTTGGTGGGGACAGTGTAGAGGGAGGTTTTCTCTGCATGAAAACACTTGATGAATCCACTCTTCGATCGCTTCAATGTGGGAACAAAGGGGGATCTAATTTTATCCAGTAATTGGATAGAGCTCCTGGGGCTAAAGTGGGATCAGGATGTTGAATTTGATGATCAGCCATGATCATAATGAATGTTGGAGCAGGCTGGAAGGGCCGAATGGCCTCCTCCTGCTTCTAGTTTGTGTGTTTATAAATGATGAAAAGGCAGCAGCAGTGGGAGTTCAATATGTGTGGATATTTCACAGCTTGATTCACACAATACACACAGCAATGTCGCTGATATTTTGGAAATGCTGCAAATGTTGTCAAACACAATACGCAGGGCACCTTAATGTTGCAATGTTACTCCCAAACTGTCATCCCACAGGGTCAACATTTCTGTACAATGTGAGTGAACCGTAAGTTAATATAGTTCAGTTTCAATGTTTAAAATAACCAGTCACTTTTCTGTGGCTGCTTTGGGAATGTCAGTGGAATGTAGTTTACAGTAAAGTCTGAACAATTGTATTGGGGAATAATTGGAAGCAGTTTCCATTGAGAGCTTCCTGCATTCTGGAAATGTGTGTGATCTATTCAGAGATTGGAAATGATGGATGAATAAAGATACAGTTCTTTGTTACTGACATGAGATTGTGACCCTTGAAGTTTCACCAGTTCCATGTGCTGAGAGAAAGGAATGATTAAGCAACATCCAGCATTCAAATTCTCCAGAGAAGTTTAAAAGGCAGTGAAAGACTGAATACACAAACTCTGAGACAGACAGACACAACTGTATTCACAGCTTAAACTTCATGTTAGAATCTGCGGGGATGAGATCATGGTTGGAATAAACAAGAGTCCACACTGGGATGCTGAGCAATTTGAGTTCTGTTTTTCCTAAAAGTCAACCTAAAAATCTGCAATTAAAAATTCCTTGGACAGAGCAGAGGGGATTTTACTCTGTGTGTTGTGTTTGGGTTGGAAGTGTTTTCTGAGCAGGGTGGTACAATGGCACAGTGGTTGGCACTGCTGCCTCACAGCGCCAGGGACCCGGGTTCAATTCCAGCCTCGGGTGACTGTCTGTGTGGAGTTTACACATTCTCCCCGTGTCTGCGTGGGTTTCCTCCGGGTGCCCCGGTTTCCTCCCACACTCCAAAGATATGCGGGCTATTTTGATTGGCTATGCTAAATTGCCCCTTAGTGTCCAGGGATGTGTAGGTTTGGGGAATTAGCTCTGGTAAATGCATGGCGTTATGCGGATAGATGCTCTTTCGGAGAGTCAGTACAGACCCGATAGGCTGAATGGCCTCCTTCTGCACTGTGGTGATTGTATGGTTTTTGTGTCTATGAAGATTTCCTCTGAAACACTGGGATTGAGGTTAAGGAGTGATTTAATGAAACCCTTCAAAATAATAAGTGAAATGGAGAGGGTTAATAAAGAAGAAAGCTAAAAACAGAATACTGCAGATGCAGGAATCATGGGTGGCACAGAGGTTAGCACTGCTGCCTCAGAGCGCCAGGGACCCGGGGTCGAATCCACGCTCGGGTCACTGTCTGTGCAGAGTCTGTACATTCTCCCCGTGTCTGCGTGGGTTTCCTCCGCCTGCTCCACTTTCCCCCCACAGTTCGAAAGACCCGGTGGTTAGGGTGCGTTGGCCATGCTAAATTCTCCCTCAGTGTCGCCGAACAGGCGCTGAAACAAAAACAGAAAATCTCAGCAGGTTTTAATGCAGTGAAACGCATTAAACAGCATCTGTGGAGAGGGAATGGAGCCAATGTTTCGAGTCAGGATGACCCACAGATGCTGATAAAGAGGAACATTTTCTGCTGGTTGGGGAGTCTTGGACTTGGGGGACATTGGATTTTAGACAATGTTTAGTATTTCAGACTTTTAGGAGTGAAATGAAGAAACACTTTGCCACGTGGAACTTACAAAGAAACATAGAAAATAGGAACAGGTGGAGGCCATTCAGCCCTTCCATCCTGCTCCGCCATCCATTGTGACCATGGCTGATCATGGTTTCCTCCGGGTGCTCCGGTTTCCTCCCACAGTCAAAAGATGCCCGGGTTAGGTTGATTGGCCGTGACAAATTGACCCTAGTTTCGGGGGGGATCAGCAGGGTAAATGTGTGGTGTTACGGGGATAGGGTGGGATTGTTGTTGGAGCAGGCTCGATGGGCCGAATGGTCTCCTCCTGTTCCTATTTGCTACGTTTCTTTGTAAGTGTCAGGTACAATCTGCGACTGTACATCTTGTGTGTGTCTCAGTGTCAGCTCTGAAACCTGTACAGCACAATCCCATCCTGTTTCAGTCCCAGCCTGCCTCTGTATCTGTATCTCTCCCTCTGAAATTAGCTTGCCCTTTTCCTGAATAAGACTGACTACATTTCCAAAGGCCTGGATTCATACAACATAAACAGCAAGCTTTCTTCAAATGATGGTTTGCAAATGTTGGTGAGCTCAGTACACGTGGTACATTAATGTTCCAATGAGATAGAATCTGTATTCAGACAACTGTCATCCCTGAGGCTCCAAACTTCAACGTGTTAACATTCTGACCAAACACTAAAGCTTTCCATAAAGCAAGGCTGACAAATTCCAATCCTCCTTTTCCGATGCGCTCTGACTAATATATTTCTTTCACTCACTATCTCTCGGTCCCCCTCTTGATCTCTGTCACTCCCTTTTTCTCACTCACTCAGTCTGTGTTTTCTCTGAATCTCTCTCTCTCTCCCTCTGAGAATCTGGAATGAAACATCAGTCAGCTTTTTTAGGTTTGTTCACAGTGAGCAATTTTCTTCAATGCTTTCTCAGATAAGGAGAGCAAAACTGTGCACAATACTGCAGGTGTGGTCTCACTGAGGCCCTGTACAGCTGCAGTAAGACATCCTTGCTCCTGGACTCACATCCTCTTGCAAACAACAACATACCATTGGTCTTCCTAACTGCTTGCTTACCTGCACGCTCACTTCCAGTGACTGGTGTATAAGGACATCCAGGTCCCTTTGTACACCATCATTCCCAATCTATCACCATTTAACCTATACTCTGCCATTCTGTTTCTCCGTTCAAAGTGGAAAACATCACATTTATCCACATGTGTGGTGTGTGAGTTTGTGTCCAAATACAGTCAAACTAAGACACAAACTGGGGCTTTAACCACACACACAGTGTTGTGTACAGTTTTATCCTCTTACCTAAGGAAATACATTCTTGTTGAGAGACTTCAATGACGTTTAACTGCATTAATTCCAGGGGTGGAGGGAGTGCCCCCTGAGGAAAGATTCAATAGACTGGACTTTTATTTTATGCACTTTGGAAGAATGAGAGGTGATCTCATTCAAACTCAGAGAGTTCTTACAGGGCCCAGCGGGGTAGAGACATAAAGATTTACACATTGGAAACAAGCCCTTTGGCCAAACTTGTCCATGCCACCCAGATTTTACCATTAAGCTAGTAACATTTGCCTGTTTGACATATATCCCTCCATACCAATCTTCCCAATATAACTGTCTAAATGCTTTCTAAAATATAAAATTGTACCCGCCGCTCCTACGACCTCTGGCAGCTTGTTCCAATTCCTCACCACCCTCTGTGTGAAAAGAATTGCCCTCTGGACCCTCTCCTCTCTCACCTTAAACCTGTGCCCTCTAGTTTTAGACTCCTCTCCCTTTTGGAAAAGATGTTGACGAGCTTATCAAAGGACAACAAAAATTACAGCACAGGAACAGTCCCTTCGGCCCTCCAAGCCTGC
The DNA here is from genome assembly GCF_964213995.1 of Mustelus asterias. NCBI lineage: Eukaryota > Metazoa > Chordata > Chondrichthyes > Carcharhiniformes > Triakidae > Mustelus > Mustelus asterias. Next base: position 1,120,030 of record NW_027590109.1, read on the forward strand.
ACCGACCATGCTGCCCGACTGAACTAAAACCCCCTACCCTTCCGGGGACCATATCCCTCTATTCCCATCCTATTCATGTATTTGTCCAGACGCTCCGTAAAGCTCACGATTGTGTCTGCTTCCACTACCTCCCCGGCAGTGAGTTCCAGGCACACCACCCTCTGTGTAAAAAACATGCCTCGTACATCTCCTTTAAACCTTGCCTCTCGCACCTGAAACTTATGCCCCCGAGTAATTGACTCTTCGACCCAGAGAAAAAGCTTCTGAATATCCACTCTGACCATGCCCCTCATAATCTTGTAGACTTCTACCAGTTCACCCCTCAACCTCTGTCGTTCCAATGAGAACAAATCAAGTTTCTCCAACCTCTCCTCATAGCTAATGCCCTCCATACCAGGCAACATCCTGGTAAATCTTTTCTGAATCCTCTCCAAAGCCTCCACATTTTTCTGGCAGTGTGTCGATCAGAATTGAACACTATATTCCAAGTGCGGATTAACTGAGGTTCTATAAAGCTGCTATATTTATGCCTCATTATTTTATAGACCTCTATAAGACCACGCCTAAGTCAACTCAAGGACAAAAAGTCCCAGACTATCCAGCCTCTCATTATAACTCAAACCATCAAGACCCTGTAGCATCCCAGTAATTCATTTCTGCGCACTTTCTAGTTTAAAAATATCCTTTCTATAATAGGGTGACCAAAACAATACACAGCATTCCAAGTGTGGTCTTACCAATGCCTTGTATAACTCCAGCAAGACGTCCCAACTCCTGTATTCAATGTTCTGACCAATGAAACCAAGCATGTGGAATGCCTTCTTCACCACTCTATCCACCTGTGACTCCACTTTCATGGAGTTATCAATCTGTACCCCGAGATCTCTTTGTTCTGTAACTCTCACCAACACCCTACCATTAACTGAGTAAGTCCTGCGTTGGTTCAATCCACCAAAATGCATTACCTCACATTTATCTAAATTAAACTCCATCTGCCATTCATCAGCCCACTGGCCCAATTGATCAAGATCCCGTTGCAATCCTAGATAACCTTCTTCACTGTCCACTATGCCATAAATGTTGGTGTCATTTGCAAACTTACGAACCATGCCTCCTAAATACTCATCCAAATCATTAATATAAATGACAAATAACAGTGGACCCAGCACCGATCCCTGAGGCACCCCGCTGGTCACAGGCCTCCAGTTTGACAAAAAAACAACCCTCTACAACCACCTTCTGTCATCAAGCCTATTTTATATCAATTTGGCTACCTCACCCTGGATCCCGTGAGATTTAACCAAATCCTGTCTGCTTTTGTTTTTAAATGTTTACAGTTTTAAACACTGAAACGTCTTGCCCTTGTTGGGAATATCACTGCGGTTTGAGAAAAGCAAACACTGATCCCACACTCAACACCCCCCAACACAGGACTGAGCAGAGAGTGTGAAATGTGACTGGTGTGAGTGTGGATTGTCTTTTAAAAGTGGGTAAGAAACACTCCCCCATTTTCAAATCTTTACCTTGTTTATGTAGCGTCTCGGACTCCCCTGTCACTCACTATCCATCTGAATTAATCTCTATTCCTCACTGTCTAACTGTTACTCTCTGCATTGCTCCCTCTCCCTATCTCTCTGTTACTCTGCATCGCTCCATCTCTCTCTCTCTTCCTCTCTCTCTCTATCCCTCTCATCCACCATGTTGTTTATCGTTAAGGGGTCTAATCATGGAGAATTCAAACACTCTTTCTGTTTCTGTCTTGGCAGAATTAGCAACATGAGTGGAGATTTCAAGACTGGATTCACACAATACAGACAGAACGCTGGTGAGCTCAGTACACGTGGTACCTGAATGTTACAATAAGATAGAATCTGTATTCAGACAACTGTCACCCCACAGGGTCCAAACTTCACCGTGTTAATTTGATTTGATTTGATTGATTTGTATTGGGATGCAGTGAAAAGTATTGTTTCTTGTACGCTATACAGACAAAACATTCCGTACATAGAGTACACAGGGAGAAGGAGAGGAAAGGGTGCAGAATATCGTGTTGCAGTTACCGATAGACTGTAGAAAAAGATCAGCTCACACACACACTCTCTCTTACACACTCTTAGACACACACATAATCTCACACACACACACTCTCTCTTACACACTCTTAGACAAACACATAATCTCACACACACACACACTCTCTCTCTCTCGCACACACACTCTCTCACACACTCAGACACACACTCTCTCACACACACACACACACTCTCTCTCACACACTCTTAGACACACACATAATCTCACACACACACACACACGCTCTCTCTCTCACACACACACACTCTCTCACACTCTCAGACACACATACTATCTCACACACACACACACACACTCTCTCACACACACACACTCTCTCTCTCACACACACACACACACTCTCTCTCACACACACACTCTCTCTCTCACACACACACACTCTCTCTCACACACACACACTGTCACACACACTCTTTCACGCTCACACACTCTCTAACACATGCACTCTCTCACACAGACACACTCACACCCACACATACACGCGCTCTTTCTCTCACACACAAGACTCACTCTCATACACACGCGCACTCTTACGCACTCACACATACACACGCTCTCTCTCTCACACACACACTCTCTCTCACACACGTACTTTCTCTCTCACACACACACTCTCTCTCACACACGTACTCTCTCTCTCTCACACACACACCTTTATGCTCACACACTCTCTCATGCACTCTCTCACACTCTCTCACAGAAACACTCTCTCTCTCACACACACACACAAAGTCTCTCTCTCGCACACTCTCTGTCTCTCTCAAACATTGTCTCTCACACATTCCCTCTCTCTCTCACACACACACAAACACGCACATATTCTCTCTCACTCGCACACAATGATGGGGACAGTGTAGAGGGAACTTTTCTCTGTATCTAGCCCCGTGCTGTACCTGTCCTGGGAGTGTTTGATGGGGACAGTGTCGAGGGAACTTTACTTTGCATCTAACCCCGTGCTGTACCAGTCCAGGGAGTGTGTGATGCGGACAGTGTAGAGGGAACTTTATCCTGTACCTAGCCCATGCTGTCCTTGTCCTGGGAGTGATTGATGGGGACAGTGTAGATGGAACTTTACTTTGTATCTAACCCCGTGCTGTACCTGTCCTGGGAGTGTTTGATGGGGACAGTGTAGAGGGAGCTTTACTCTGTATCTAACCCCGTGCTGTACCTGTCCTGGGAGTGTTTGATGGGGACAGTGCAGAGGGAGCTTTACTCTGCATCAAACCCTGTGCTCGAACTGTCCTGGGAATATTTGATCGGGACAGTGTAGAGGGGTCGTTTCTGGGTACCTCACCCCGTGCTGTTCCTGTCCTGGATGTGTTTGATGGGGACAGTGTGGAGGGATCTTTACTCTGTATCTAACCCTGTGCTGTACGTGTCCTGGGAGTGTTTGATGGGGGACAGTATAGAGGGAGCTTTACTCTGTATCTAACTCCGTGCTCTACCTGTCCAGGGAGTGTTTGGTAGGGGACAGTATAGAGGGAGCTTTACTCTGTATCTAACCCCATGCTGTCCCTGCCCTGGGAGTGTTTGATGGGGACAGTGGAGAGGGAGCTTTACTCTGTATCTAACCCCATGCTCTATCTGTCCTGGGCGTGTTTGATGGGGACAGTGGAGAGGGAGCTTTACTCTGTATCTAACCCCATGCTCTATCTGTCCTGGGAGTGTTTGATGGGGTCAGTGTAGAGGGAGCTTTACTCTGTATCTAACCCCAAAGAACAAAGAAGAACAGTACAGCACAGGAAACAGGCCCTTCGGCCCTCCAAGCCTGTGCCGCTCCTTGGTCCAACTAGACCAATCGTTTGTATCCCTCCATTCCCAGGCTGCTCATGTGACTATCCAGGTAAGTCTTAAACGATGTCAGCGTGCCTGCCTCCACCACCCTACTTGGCAGCGCATTCCAGGCCCCCACCACCCTCTGTGTAAAAAAACGTCCCTCTGATGTCTGAGTTATACTTCGCCCCTCTCAGCTTGAGCCCGTGACCCCTCGTGATCGTCACCTCCGACCTGGGAAAAAGCTTCCCACTGTTCACCCTATCTATACCCTTCATAATCTTGTATACCTCTATTAGATCTCCCCTCATTCTCCGTCTTTCCAAGGAGAACAACCCCAGTCTACCCAATCTCTCCTCATAGCTAAGCCCCTCCATACCAGGCAACATCCTGGTAAACCTTCTCTGCACTCTCTCCAACGCCTCCACGTCCTTCTGGTAGTGCGGCGACCAGAACTGGACGCAGTACTCCAAATGTGGCCTAACCAGCGTTCTATACAGCTGCATCATCAGACTCCAGCTTTTATACTCTATACCCCGTCCTATAAAGGCAAGCATACTATATGCCTTCTTCACCACCTTCTCCACCTGTGTTGCCACCTTCAAGGATTCGTAGATTTGCACACCGAGGTCCCTCTGTGTTTCTATACTCCTGATGACTCTGCCATTTATTGTATAACTCCTCCCTACATTATTTCTTCCAAAATGCATCACTTCGCATTTATCCGGATTAAACTCCATCTGCCACCTCTCCGCCCAATTTTCCAGCCTATCGATATCCTGCTGTTTTGCCTGACAATGCTCTTCGCTATCCGCAATTCCAGCCATCTTTGTGTCATCCGCAAACTTGCTGATTACACCAGTTACACCTTCTTCCAAATCATTTATATATATCACAAATAGCAGAGGTCCCAGGACAGAGCCCTGCGGAACACCACTGGTCACAGACCTCCAGCCGGAAAAAGACCCTTCGACCACTACCCTCTGTCTCCTATGGCCAAGCCAGTTCTCCACCCATCTAGCCACTTCTCCTTGTATCCCATGAGCCTTAACCTTCTTAACCAACCTGCCATGTGGGACTTTGTCAAATGCCTTACTGAAATCCATATAGACGACATCCACGGCCCTTCCTTCATCAACCGTTTTTGTCACTTCCTCAAAAAACTCCACCAAATTTGTAAGGCACGACCTCCCTCTTACAAAACCATGCTGTCTGTCACAAATGAGATTGTTCCGTTCTAAATGCACATACATCCTGTATCTAAGAATCCTCTCCAACAACTTCCCTACCACGGACGTCAAGCTCACCGGCCTATAATTTCCTGGGTTATCCCTGCTACCCTTCTGAAACAACGGGACCACATTCGCTATCCTCCAATCCTCAGGGACCTCACCCGTGTCCAAAGAAGCGACAAAGATTTCCGTCAGAGGCCCAGCAATTTCCTCTCTCGTCTCCCTGAGCAGTCGAGGATACCCCGTGTTGTATCTGTCCTGTGTGTGTTTGATGGGGACAGTGCAGAGGGAGCTTTACTCTGTATCTAACCCCGTGTTGTATCTGTCCTGTGTGTGTTTGATGGGGACAGTGCAGAGGGAGCTTTACTCTGTATCTAACCCCGTGTTGTATCTGACCTGTGTGTGTTTGATGGGGACAGTGTGCAGGGAGCTTTATTCTGTAACCCCATGCTGAACATGTCCTGTGAGTGTTTGATGGGGACAGTATAGAGGGGGTTTTACTCTCCATCTAACCCCGTGCTGTACCTGTCCTGGGAGTGTTTGATGGGGACAGTGTGGAGGGAGCTTTACTCTGTATCTAACCCCGTGCTGTATCTATCCTGGGAGTGTTTGATGGGGACAGTGCAGAGGGAGCTTTACTCGGTATCTCACCCCGTGCTGTACCTGCCCTGGGAGTGTTTGATGGGGACAGTGCAGAGGGAGCTTTACTCTGTATCTAACCCCATGCTCGACCTGTCCTGGGAGTGTTGGATGGGGGACAATGCAGAGGAACTTTATTCTGTATCTAACCGCGTGCTGTATCTATCCTGGGTGTGTTTGATGGGGACAGTGTAGAGGTAGCTTTAAACTATATCTAGCCCCGTACTGTACCTGTCCTGGGAGTGTTTGACGGGGACAGTCTGGAGGGAGCTTTACTCTGTATCTAACCCCGTGCTGTACCTGTCCTGGGAGTGTTTGATGGGGACAGTGTAGAGGGAGCTTTACTCTGTATCTCACCCCGTGCTGTATCTGTCCTGTGTGTGTTTGATGGGGACAGTGTGTAGGGAGCTTTATTCTGTAACCCCATGCTGAACATGTCCTGGGGGTGTTTGATGGGGACAGTGTAGAGGGAGCTTTACTCTGTATCTAACTCTGTGCTGTACCTGTCCTGAGAGTGTTTGATGGGGACAGTGTAGAGGGAGCTTTACTCTGTATCTAGCCCCGTGCTGTACCAGTCGAGGGAGTGTGTGATGCGGACAGTGTAGAGGGAACTTTACCCTCTACCTAGCCCATGCTGTCCTTGTCCTGGGAGTGATTGATGGGGACAGTGTAGATGGAACTTTACTTTGTATCTAACCCCGTGCTGTACCTGTCCTGGGAGTGTTTGATGGGGACAGTGTACGGCGAGCTTTACTCTGTATCTAACCCCGTGCTGTACCTGTCCTGGGATTGTTTGATGGGGACGTTGTAGAGGGAGTTTATTCTGTATCTAACCCCGTGCTGTACCTGTCCTGGGAGTGTTTGATGGGGACGGTGTAGAGGGAGCTTTACTCTGTATCTAACCCTGTGCTGTACCTGTCCAGGGAGTGTTTGAATCGGACAATGTAGAGGGATCTTTACTCTGTATCTAACCACGTGCTGTACCTGTCCGCGGAGTGTTTGATGGGGATAGTGTAGAGGGATCTTTATTCTGTATCTAATCCCGGGCTGTATCTGTCCTGGGAGTGTTTGATGGGGACAGCGTAGAGGGAGCTTTACTCTGCATCGAACCCCGTGCTGTACCTGTCCTGGGAGTGTTTTTTGGGAACAGTGTCGAGGGAGCTTTACTCTGTGTCTAACTCCATGCTGTATCAATCCTGGGAATGTTTGATGTGGGACAGTGTAGAGGGAGCTTTACTATGTATCTAACCCCGTGCTGTAACTGTTCTGGGTGTCTTTGATGGGGACAGTGTCGAGGGAGCTTTACTCTGTATCTAACCCCGTGCTGTATCTGACCTGGGAGTGTTTGATGCGGACAGTGTAGAGGGAGCTTTTCTCTGTATCTAATCCCGTGCTGTATCTGTCCTGGGTGTGTTTCCTGGGGACAGTGTAGAGGGAGCCTTCCTCTGTATCTAACCCTGTGCTGCACCTGTCCTGAGTGTGTTTGATGGGGACAGTGTAGAGGGAGCTTTACTCTGTATCTAATCCCGTGATGCACCTGTCCTGGGAGTGTTTCATGGGGACAGTGTAGAGGGAGCTTTACTCTGTATCTAACCCCGTGTTGTACCTGTCCTGGGAGTGTTTGATGGGGACAGTGTACAGCGAGTTTAACTCTGTATCTAACCCCGTTTTGTACCTGTCCTCGGAGTGTTTGATGGGGATAGTGTAGAGGGATCTTTATTCTGTATCTAATACCGGGCTCTATCTGTCCTGGGAGTGTTTGATGGGGACAGTGTAGAGGGAGCTTTACTCTGTATCTAACCCCGTGCTGTACCTGTCCTGGGAGTGTTTGATGGGGGACAGTGTAGAGGGAGCTTCACTCTGTATCTAAGCCCGTGCTGTACATGTCCTGGGAGTGTTTGATGCGGACAGTGTCGAGGGAGCTTTACTCTGTATCTAACCCCGTGCTGTACCTGTCCTGGGAGTGTTTGATGGGGACAGTGTGGAGGGAGCTTTACTCTGTATCTCACCCCGTGCTGTATCTATCCTGGGAGTGTTTGATGGGGACAGTGTAGAGGGAGCTTTACTCTGTATCTAACCCCGTGCTGTACCTGTCCTGGGAGTGTTTGATGGGGACAGTGTGGAGGTAGCTTTACTCTATATCTAGCCCCGTGCTGTTCCTGTCCTGGCAGTGTTTGATGGGGACAGTGTGGAGGGAGCTTTACTCTGTATCTAACCCTGTGCTGTCCCTGTCCTGAGTGTGTTTCATGGGGACAGTGTACAGGGAGCTTTACTCTGTATCTAATCCCGTGCCGTATCTGTCCTGGGTGTGTTTGATGGGGACGGTGTAGAGGGAGCTTTACTCTGTATCTAACCCCGTGCTGTACCTGTCCTGAGTGTGTTCGGTGGGGACAGTGCAGCGGGAGCTTTACTCTGTCTATAACCCCGTGCTGCACCTGTCCTGAGTGTGTTTGATGGGGACAGTGAACAGCGAGCTTTGCTCTGGATCTAACCCCGTGCTGCACCTGTCCTGGGAGTGTTTGATGGGGGACAGTGCAGAGGGAACTTTATTCTGTATCTTACCCCATGCTGTATCTGGACTGGCAGTGTTTGATTGCGACAGTGTAGAGGGAGCTTTACTCTGTATCTAACCCCGTGCTCTACCTGTCCTGGGAGTGTTTGATGGGGACTGTGTAGAGGAAGCTTTACTCTGTATCTAACCCCGTGCTGCACCTGACCTGAGTGTGTTTCATGGGGGACAGTGTACAGGGAGCTTTACTCTGTATCTAATCCCGTGCTGCACCTGTCCTGGGAGTGTTTGATGGGGGACAGTGTAGAGGGAGCTTTACTCTGTATCTAACCCCGTGCTGTACCTGTCTTGAGTGTGTTTGGTGGGGACAGTGTAGAGGGAGCTTTACTCTGTATCTAACCCTGTGCTGTACCTGTCCAGGGAGTGTTTGAATGGGACAGTGTAGATGGAGCTTTACTCTGTATCTAACCACGTGCTGTACCTGTCCTCGGAGTGTTTGATGGGGATAGTGTAGAGGGATCTTTATTCTGTATCTAATCCCGGGCTGTATCTGTCCTGGGAGTGTTTGATGGGGACAGCGTAGAGGGAGCTTTACTCTGTATCGAACCCCGTGCTGTACCTGTCCTGGGAGTGTTTTTTGGGAACAGTGTCGAGGGAGCTTTACTCTGTGTCTAACTCCATGCTGTATCAATCCTGGGAATGTTTGATGTGGGACAGTGTAGAGGGAGCTTTACTATGTATCGAACCCCGTGCTGTAACTGTCCTGGGTGTCTTTGATGGGGACAGTGTCGAGGGAGCTTTACTCTGTATCTAACCCCGTGCTGTATCTGACCTGGGAGTGTTTGATGCGGACAGTGTAGAGGGAGCTTTACTCTGTATCTAATCCCGTGCTGCACCTGTCCTGAGTGTGTTTGATGGGCACAGTGTACAGCGAGCTTTACTCTGTATCTAATCCCGTGCTGCACCTGTCCTGGGAGTGTTTCATGGGGACAGTGTAGAGGGAGCTTTACTCTGTATCTAACCCCGTGTTGTACCTGTCCTGGGAGTGTTTGATGGGGACAGTGTACAGCGAGTTTAACTCTGTATCTAACCCCGTTTTGTACCTGTCCTCGGAGTGTTTGATGGGGATAGTGTAGAGGGATCTTTATTCTCTATCTAATACCGGGCTCTATCTGTCCTGGGAGTGTTTGATGGGGACAGCGTAGAGGGAGCTTCACTCTGTATCTAAGCCCGTGCTGTACATGTCCTGGGAGTGTTTGATGCGGACAGTGTCGAGGGAGCTTTACTCTGTATCTCACCCCGTGCTGCACCTGTCCTGAGTGTGTTTCATGGGGACAGTGTACAGGGAGCTTTACTCTGTATCTAATCCCGTGCCATATCTGTCCTGGGTGTGTTTGATGGGGACGGTGTAGAGGGAGCTTTACTCTGTATCTAACCCCGTGCTGTACCTGTCCTGAGTGTGTTCGGTGGGGACAGTGCAGCGGGAGCTTTACTCTGTCTATAACCCCGTGCTGCACCTGTCCTGAGTGTGTTTGATGGGGACAGTGAACAGCGAGCTTTGCTCTGGATCTAACCCCGTGCTGCACCTGTCCTGGGAGTGTTTGATGGGGGACAGTGCAGAGGGAACTTTATTCTGTATCTTACCCCATGCTGTATCTGTCCTGGCAGTGTTTGATTGAGACAGTGTAGAGGGAGCTTTACTCTGTATCTAACCCCGTGCTCTACCTGTCCTGGGAGTGTTTGATGGGGACTGTGTAGAGGAAGCTTTACTCTGTATCTAACCCCGTGCTGCACCTGACCTGAGTGTGTTTCATGGGGGACAGTGTACATCGAACGTCACTCTATATCTAACCCCGTGCTGCACCTGTCCTGGGAGTGTTTGATGGGGGACAGTGTAGAGGGAACTTTATTCTGTATCTAACCCCATGCTGTATCTGTCCTGGGAGTGTTTGATTGAGACAGTGTAGAGGGAGCTTCTCTCTGTATCTAACCCCGTGTTGTATCAGTCCTCGGTGTGTTTGATGGGGACAGTGTAGAGGGAGCTTTCCTCTGTATCTAACCCCGTGCTGCACCTGTCCTGAGTGTGTTTGGTGGGGACAGTGTAGAGGGAGCTTTCCTCTGTATCTAACCCCGTGCTGTACCTGTCCTGAGTGTGTTTGGTGGGGACAGTGTAGAGGGACGTTTTCTCTGCATCAAAACACTTGATGAATCCACTCTTCGATCGCTTCAATGTGGGAACAAAGGGGGATCTAATTTTATCCAGTAATTGGATAGAGCTCTTGGGGCTAAAGTGGGATCAGGATGTTGAATTTGATGATCAGCCATGATCATAATGAATGTTGGAGCAGGCTGGAAGGGCCGAATGGCCTCCTCCTGCTTCTAGTTTGTGTGTTTATAAATGATGAAAAGACAGCAGCAGTGGGAGTTCAATATGTGTGGATATTTCACAGCTTGATTCACACAATACACACAGCAATGTCGCTGATATCTTGGAAATGCTGCAAATGTTGTCAAACACAATACGCAGGGGACCTTAATGTTGCAATGTTACCCCCAAACTGTCATCCCACAGGGTCAACATTTCTGTACAATGTGAGTGAATCGTAAGTTAATATAGTTCAGTTTCAATGTTTAAAATAACCAGTCACTTTTCTGTGGCTGCTTTGGGAATGTCAGTGGAATGTAGTTCACAGTAAAGTGTGAACAATTGTATTGGGGAATAATTGGAAGCAGTTTCCATTGAGAGCTTCCTGCATTCTGGAAATGTGTGTGATCTGTTCAGAGATTGGAAATGATGGATGAATAAAGATACAGTTCTTTGTTACTGACATTAGATTGTGACCCTTGAAGTTTCACCAGTTCCATGTGCTGAGAGAAAGGAATGATTAAGCAACATCCAGCATTCAAATTCTCCAGAGAAGTTTAAAAGGCAGTGAAAGACTGAATACACAAACTCTGAGACAGACAGACACAACTGTATCCACAGCTTCAACTTGATGTTTGAATCTGCAGAGATGAGATCATGGTTGGAATAAACAAGAGTCCACACTGGGATGCTGAGCAATTTGAGTTCTGTTTTTCCTAAAATTCAACCTAAAAATCTGCAATTAGAAATTCCTTGGACAGAGCAGAGGGGATTTTACTCTGTGTGTTGTGTTTGGGTTGGAAGTGTTTTCTGAGCAGGGTGGTACAATGGCACAGTGGTTGGCACTGCTGCCTCACAGCGCCAGGGACACGGGTTCAATTCCAGCCTCGGGTGACTGTCTGTGTGGAGTTTACACATTCTCCCCATTTCTGCGTTGGTTTCCTCCGGGTGCCCCGGTTTCCTCCCACACTCCAAAGATATGCGGGCTATTTTGATTGGCTATGCTAAATTGCCCCTTAGTGTCCAGGGATGTGTAGGTTCGGGGAATTAGCTCTGGTAAATGCATGGCGTTATGCGGATAGATGCTCTTTCGGAGAGTCAGTACAGACCCGATAGGCTGAATGGCCTCCTTCTGCACTGTGGTGATTGTATGGTTTTGTGTCAATGAAGATTGACTCTGAAACACTGGGATTGAGGTTAAGGAGTGATTTAATGAAACGCTTCAAAATAATAAGCGAAATGGAGAGGGTTAATAAAGAAGAAAGCTAAAAGCAGAATACTGCAGATGCAGGAATCATGGGTGGCACAGAGGTTAGCACTGCTGCCTCAGAGCGCCAGGGACCCGGGGTCGATTCCAGGCTTGGGTCACTGTCTGTGCGGAGTCTGTACATTCTCCCCGTGTCTGCGTGGGTTTCCTCCGGCTGCTCCACTTTACCCCCACAGTTCGAAAGACACGATGGTTAGGGTGCGTTGGCCATGCTAAACTCTCCCTCAGTGTCGCCGAACAGGCGCTGAAACAAAAACAGAAAATCTCAGCAGGTTTTAATGCAGTGAAACGCATTAAACAGCATCTGTGGAGAGGGAATAGAGCCAATGTTTCGAGTCAGGATGACCCACAGATGCTGATAAAGAGGAACATTTTCTGCTGGTTGGGGAGTCCAGGACTTGGGGGACATTGGATTTTAGACAATGTTTAGTATTTTAGACTTTTCGGAGTGAAATGAAGAAACACTTTGCCATGTGGAACTTACAAAGAAACATAGAAAATAGGAACAGGTGGAGGCCATTCAGCCCTTCCATCCTGCTCCGCCATCCATTGTGACCGTGGCTGATCATGGTTTCCTCCGGGTGCTCCGGTTTCCTCCCACAGTCAAAAGATGCCCAGGTTGGTTGATTGGCCGTGACAAATTGACCCTAGTTTCGGGGGGGATCAGCAGGGTAAATGTGTGGTGTTACGGGGATAGGGTGGGATTATTGTCGGTGCAGGCTCGATGGGCCGAATGGTCTCCTCCTGTTCCTATTTGCTACGTTTCTTTGAAAGTGTCAGGTACAATCTGCGACTGTACATCTTGTGTGTGTCTCAGTGTCAGCTCTGAAACCTGTACAGCACAATCCCATCCTGTTTCTGTCCCAGCCTGCCTCTGTATCTGTATCTCTCCCTCTGAAATTAGCTTGTCCTTTTCCAGAATAAGACTGACTACATTTCCAAAGGGCTGGATTCATACAATATAAACAGCAAGCTTTCTTCAAACGATGGTTTGCAAATGTTGGTGAGCTCAGTACACGTGGTACATTAATGTTACAATGAGATAGAATCTGTATTCAGACAACTGTCACCCCAGAGACTCCAAACTTCACCGTGTTAACATTCTGACCAAACACTAAAGCTTTCCATAAAGCAAGGCTGACAAATCCCAATCCTCCTTTTCTGATGCGCTCTGACTGATATATTTCTTTCACTCACTATCTCTCGGTCCCCCTCTTGATCTCTGTCACTCCCTTTTTCTCACTCACTCAGTCTGTGTTTTCTCTGAATCTCTCTCTCTCTCCCTCTGAGAATCTGGAATGAAACATCAGTCAGCTTTTTTAGGTTTGTTCACAGTGAGCAATTTTCTTCAATGCTTTCTCAGATAAGGAGAGCAAAACTGTCCACAATACTCCAGGTGTGGTCTCACTGAGGCCCTGTCCAGCTGCAGTAAGACATCCTTGCTCCTGGACTCACATCCTCTTGCAAAGAAGGACAACATACCATTGGTCTTCCTAACTGCTTGCCTACCTGCACGCTCACTTCCAGTGACTGGTGTATAAGGACATCCAGGTCCCTTTGTACACCATCATTCCCAATCTATCACCATTTAACCTATACTCTGCCATTCTGTTTCTCCGTTCAAAGTGGATAACATCACATTTATCCACATGTGTGGTGTGTGAGTTTGTGTCCAAATACAGTCAAACTAAGACACAAACTGGGGCTTTAACCACACACACAGTGTTGTGTACAGTTTTATCCTCTTACCTAAGGAAATACATTCTTGTTGAGAGACTTCAATGACGTTTCACTGCATTAATTCCAGGGGTGGAGGGAGTGTCCCCTGAGGAAAGATTCAATAGACTGGACTTTTATTTTATGCACTTTGGAAGAATGAGAGGTGATCTCATTCAAACTCAGAGAGTTCTTACAGGGCCCAGCGGGGTAGAGACATAAAGATTTACACATTGGAAACAAGCCCTTTGGCCAAACTTGTCCATGCCACCCAGATTTTACCATTAAGCTAGTACCATTTGCCTGTTTGACATATATCCCTCCATACCAATCTTCCCAATATAACTGTCTAAATGCTTTCTAAAATATAAAATTGTACCCGCCGCTACTACGACCTCTGGCAGCTTCCGAGTAATTGACTCTTCGACCCAGAGAAAAAGCTTCTGAATATCCACTCTGACCATGCCCCTCATAATCTTGTAGACTTCTACCAGTTCACCCCTCAACCTCTGTCGTTCCAATGAGAACAAATCAAGTTTCTCCAACCTCTCCTCATAGCTAATGCCGGATGGAAGGGCTGAATGCCTCCAACCTCTCCTCATAGCTAATGCAGGATGGAAGGGCTGAATGCCCTCCATACCAGGCAACATCCTGGTAAATCTTTTCTGAATCCTCTCCAAAGCCTCCACATTTTTCTGGTAGTGTGTCGACCAGAATTGAACACTATATTCCAAGTGCAGATTAACTGAGGTTCTATAAAGCTGCTATATTTATGCCTCATTATTTTATAGACCTCTATAAGACCACGCCTAAGTCAACTCAAGGACAAAAAGTCCCAGACTATCCAGCCTCTCATTATAACTCAAACCATCAAGACCCTGTAGCATCCCAGTAATTCTTTTCTGCGCACTTTCTAGTTTAAAAATATCCTTTCTATAATAGGGTGACCAAAACAATACACAGCATTCCAAGTGTGGTCTTACCAATGCCGTGTATAACTCCAACAAGACGTCCCAACTCCTGTATTCAATGTTCTGACCAATGAAACCAAGCATGTGGAATGCCTTCTTCACCACTCTATCCACCTGTGACTCCACTTTCAAGGAGTTATCAATCTGTACCCCGAGATCTCTTTGTTCTGTAACTCTCACCAACACCCTACCATTAACTGAGTAAGTCCTGCGTTGGTTCAATCCACCAAAATGCATCACCTCACATTTATCTAAATTAAACTCCATCTGCCATTCATCAGCCCACTGGCCCAATTGATCAAGATCCCGTTGCAATCCTAGATAACCTTCTTCACTGTCCACTATGCCATAAATGTTGGTGTCATTTGCAAACGTACGAACCATGCCTCCTAAATTCTCATCCAAATCATTAATATAAATGACAAATAACAGTGGACCCAGCACCGATCCCTGAGGCACCCCGCTGGTCACAGGCCTCCAGTTTGACCAAAAAAACAACCCTCTACAACCACCTTCTGTCATCAAGCCTATTTTATATCAATTTGGCTACCTCACCCTGGATCCCGTGAGATTTAACCAAATCCTATCTGCTTTTGTTTTTAAATGTTTACAGTTTTAAACACTGAAACCTCTTGCCCTTGTTGGGAATATCAGTGCGGTTTGAGAAAAGCAAACACTGATCCCACACTCAACACCCCCCAACACAGGACTGAGCAGAGAGTGTGAAATGTGACTGGTGTGAGTGTGGATTGTCTTTTAAAAGTGGGTAAGAAACACTCCCCCATTTTCAAATCTTTACCTTGTTTATGTAGCGTCTCCGACTCCCCTGTCACTCACTACCCATCTGAATTAATCTCTATTCCTCACTGTCTAACTGTTACTCTCTGCATTGCTCCCTCTCCCTATCTCTCTGTTACTCTGCATCGCTCCATCTCTCGCTCTCTTCCTCTCTCTCTCTATCCCTCTCATCCACCATGTTGTTTATCGTTAAGGGGTCTAATCACGGAGAATTCAAACACTCTTTCTGTTTCTGTCTTGGCAGAATTAGCAACATGAGTGCAAATTTCAAGATTGGATTCACACAATACAGACAGAACAGTATTTATATAATGGCTTCTGCAAATGCTGGTGAGCTCAGTACATGTGGTACCGAATGTTACAATGAGATGGAATCTGTATTCAGACACCTGTTACTCTGTGCATTGCTCTCTCTCATTCTCCCTACCTCTCTGTTACTCTGTATCTCTTCCTCTCTCTCTCTATCCCTCTCATCCACCATGTTGTTTATTGTTAAGGGGTCTAATCACGGAGAATTCAAACATTCTTTCTGTTTCTGTCTTGGCAGAATTAGCAACATGAGTGGATATTTCAAGACTGGATTCACACAATACAGACAGAACGCTGGTGAGCTCAGTACACGTGGTACCTGAATGTTACAATAAGATAGAATCTGTATTCAGACAACTGTCACCCCACAGGGTCCAAACTTCACCGTGTTAATTTGATTTGATTTGATTGATTTGTATTGGGATGCAGTGAAAAGTATTGTTTCTTGTGCGCTATACAGACAAAACATACCGTTCATAGAGGACACAGGGGAGAAGGAGAGGAAAGGGTGCAGAATATCGTGTTGCAGTTACCGATAGGGTGTAGATACAGTGTAGAGGGAGCTTTACTCTGTATGTAACCCCGTGCTGTAACTGTCCTGGGTGTGTTTGATGGGGATAGTGTGGAGGGAGCTTTCCTCTGTATCTAACCCCGTGCTGTACCTGTCCTGGGTGTGTTTGATGGGGACAGTGTGGAGGGAGCTTTCCTCTGTATCTAACCCCGTGCTGTACCTGTCCTGGGTGTGTTTGATGGGGACAGTGTAGAGGGAGCTTTACTCTGTATGTAACCCCATGCTCTATCTGTCCTGTGTGTGTTTGATGGAGACAGTGTGGAGGGAGCTTTACTCTGTATCTAACCCCATGCTCTATCTGTCCTGGGTGTGTTTGATGGGGACAGTGTAGAGGGAGCTTTACTCTGTATCTAACCCCGTGCTGGACCTGTCCTGGGAGTGTTTGTTGGGGACAGTGCAGAGGGAGCTTTACTCTATATCAAGCCCCGTGCTGTACCTGTCCTGTGTGTGTTTGATGGGGACAGTGGAGAGGGAGCTTTACACTGTATCTAACCCCATGCACTATCTGTCCTGTGTGTGTTTGATGGGGACAGTGTAGAGGGAGCTTTACTCTGTATCTAACCCCTTGTTGTACCTGTCCTGTGTGTGTTTGATGGGGACAGTGTGGAAGCAGCTTTTCCCTTTATCTAACCCCGTGTTGTATCTGTCCTGTGTGTGTTTGATGGGGGACAGTGCAGAGGGAGCTTTACTCTGTATCTAACCCCGTGTTGTATCTGTCCTGTGTGTGTTTGATGGGGACAGTGCAGAGGGAGCTTTACTCTGTATCTAACCCCGTCTTGTATCTGTCCTGTGTGTGTTTGATGGGGACAGTGTGCAGGGAGCTTTATTCTGGAACCCCATGCTGAACATGTCCTGTGAGTGTTTGATGGGGACAGTGTCGAGGGGGTTTTACTCTCCATCGAACCCCGTGCTGTACCTGTCCTGGGAGTGTTTGATGGGGACAGTGTGGAGGGAGCTTGGCTCTGTATCTAACCCCGTGCTGTACCTGTCCTGGGAGTGTTTGATGGGGACTGTGTGGAGGGAGCTTGACACTGTATCTAACCCCGTATTGTACCTGTCCTGGGAGTGTTTAATGGGGACAGTGTAGAGGGAGCTTTACTCTGTATCTAACCCCGTGCTGTACCTGTCCTGGGAGTGTTTGATGGGGACAGTGTGGAGGGAGCTTTACTCGATATCTAGCCCCGTGCTGTATCTGTCCTGGGAGTGTTTGATGGGGACAGTGTGGAGGGAGCTTTAATCTGTATCTAACCCCGTGCTGTACCTGTCCTGGGAGTGTTTGATGGGGACAGTGTAGAGGGAGCTTTACTCTGCATCAAACCCCGTGCTCTATCTGTCCTGGGAGTGTTTGATGGGGACAGT
Organism: Mustelus asterias; assembly: GCF_964213995.1. Lineage (NCBI taxonomy): Eukaryota > Metazoa > Chordata > Chondrichthyes > Carcharhiniformes > Triakidae > Mustelus > Mustelus asterias. The sequence goes on from NW_027590109.1 coordinate 1,137,633, forward strand.
GTAGAGGGAGCTTTACTCTGCATCAAACCCCGTGCTCTATCTGTCCTGGGACTATTTGATGGGGACAGTGTAGAGGGAACTTTACTTTGTATCTAAACCCGTGCTGTGTCTGTCCTGGGAGTGTTTGATGGGGACCGTGTAGAGGGAGTTTTACTCTGTATCTAACCCCGTGCTGTACCTGTCCTGGGAGTGTTTGATGGGGACAGTGTAGAGGGAGCTTTACTCTGTATCTAGCCCCGTGCTCCACATGTCCTGGGAGTGTTTGATGGGGACAGTGTAGAGGGAGCTTTACTCTGTATCTAACCCCGTGCTGTACCTGTCCTGGGAGTGTTTGATGGGGACAGTGTAGAGGGAGCTTTACTCTGTATCTCGCCCCGTGCTCCACATGTCCTGGGAGTGTTTGATGGGGACAGTGTAGAGGGAGCTTTACTCTATATCTAGCCCCGTGCTCCACATGTCCTGGGAGTGTTTGATGGGGACAGTGTAGAGGGAGCTTTACTCTGTATCTAACCCCATGCTCGACCTGTCCTGGGAGTGCTGGATGGGGGACAATGCAAAGGAAGCTTTACTCTGTCTCTAACCGCGTGCTGTATCTATCCTTGGTGTGTTTGATGGGGACAGTGTAGAGGGAGCTTTAGTCTATATCTAGCCCCGTGCTGTACCTGTCCTGGCAGTGTTTGATGGGGACCGTGTGGAGGGAGCTTTACTCTGTATCTAACCCCGTGCTCCACATGTCCTGGGAGTGTTTGATGGGGACAGTGTAGAGGGAACTTTACTCTGGATCTAACCCCGTGCTGTATCCATCCTGGGTGTGTTTGATGGGGACAGTGTAGAGGAAGCTTTACTCTGTATCTAACCCCGTGCTGTACCTGCCCTGGGAGTGTTTGATGGGGACAGTGTGCAGGGAGCTTTATTCTGTATCTAACCCCATGCTGTATCTGTCCTGTGTGTGTTTGATGAGGACAGTGTGAAGGGAGCTTTATTCTGTAACCCCATGCTGAACATTCCTGTGAGTGTTTGATGGGGACAGTGTAGCGGGAGTTTTACTCTGTATCTAACCCCGTGCTCCACCTGTCCTGGGAGTGTTTGATGGGGACAGTGTAGAGGGAGCTTTACTCTGTATCTAACCCCATGCTGTACCTGTCCTGGGAGTGTTGGATGGGGGGCAATGCAGAGGGAGCTTTATTCTGTATCTAAACGCGTGCTGTACCTGTCCTGGGAGTGTTTGATGGGGACAGTGTCGAGGGAGCTTTACCCTGCATCAAACCGCGTGCTCTATCCGTCCTGGGACTATTTGATGGGGACAGTCTCGAGGGGGCTTTACTGGGTATCTAACGACGTGCTGTTCCTGTCCTGGATGTGTTTGATGGGGACAGTGTAGAGGGAACTTTACCCTGTACCTAGCCCATGCTGTGGTTGTCCTGGGAGTGATTGATGGGGACAGTAGAGAGGGAGCTTTACTTTGTTTCTAACCCCGTGCTCTATCTTTCCTGGGAGTGTTTGATGTGGACAGTGCACAGGGAGCTTTACTCTGTATCTAGCTCCGAGTTGTACCTGTCCAGGGAGTGTTTGATGGGGGACGATGTAGAGGGAGCTTTACTCTCTATCGAGACCCGTCCTGTCCCTGTCCTGGGTGATTTGTTGTGGACAGTGGGGAAGCAGCTTTTCCCTGTATCCATCCCTATGCTGTATCTATCATTGGATCGTTTGATAGTGACAGGGTGGAGGGAGCTTGACTCTGTATCTAACCCCGTGCTGTACCTGTCCTGGGAGTGTTTGATGGGGACAGTGTAGAGGGAGCTTCACTCTGTATCTAACCCCGTGCTGTACCTGTCCTGGGAGTGTTTGATGGGGACAGTGTAGAGGGAGCTTTACTCTGTATCTAATCCCATGCTCTATCTGTCCTGTGTGTGTTTGATGGGGACAGTGTGCAGGGAGCTTTATTCTGGAACCCCATGCTGAACATGTCCTGGGGGTTTTTGATGGGGACAGTGTAGAGGGAGCTTTATTCTGTAACCCCATGCTGAACATGTCCTGTGTGTGTTTGATGGGGACAGTGTGCAGGGAGCTTTATTCTGTAACCCCATGCTGAACATGTCCTGGGGGTTTTTGATGGGGACAGTGTAGAGGGAGCTTTTCTCTGTATCTAACCCCGTGCTCCACCTGTCCTGGGAGTGTTTGATGGGGACAGTGCAGAGGGAGCTTTACTCTGTATCTAACCCCGTGCTGTACCTGTCCTGGGAGTGTTTGATGCGGACAGTGTAGAGGGAAAATTACTCTGTATCTAACCGTGTGCTGTACTTGTCCTGGGAGTGTTTGATGGGGACAGTGTAGAGGGAACTTTACTTTGCATCTAACCCCGTACTGTACCTGTCCAGGGAGTGTGTGATGCGGACAGTGCAGAGGGAGCTTTACTCTGTATCTCACCCTGTGCTGTACCTGTCCTGGGAGTGTTTGATGGGGGACAGTGAAGAGGGAGCTTTACTCTGTATCTAACCCCGTGATGTACCTGTCCTGGGAGTGTTTGATGGGGGACAGTGTAGAGGGAGCTTTACTCTGTATCTAACCCCGTGCTGTACCTGTCCTGGGAGTGTTTGATGCGGACAGTGGAGAGGGAACTTTACTTTGCATGTAACCCCGTCCTGTACCTGTCCTGGGAGTGTTTGATGGGGACAGTGTCGAGGGAGCATTACTCTGTATCGCACCCTGTGCTGTACCTGTCCTGGGAGTGTTTGAAGGGGACAGTGTAGAGGGAGCTTTACTCTGTATCTAACCCCGTGCTGTACCTGTCCTGGGTGTGTTTGATGGGGACAGTGCAGAGGGAGCTTTACTCTGTATCTAACCCCGTGATGTACCTGTCCTGGGAGTGTTTGATGGGGACAGTGCAGAGGGAGCTTTACTCTGTATCTAACCCTGTGCTGCTCCTGTCCTGGGAGTGTTTGATGGGGACAGTGAAGAGGGAGCTTTACTCTGTATCTAACCCCGTGCTGTACCTGTCCTGGGAGTGTTTGATGGGGGACAGTGTAGAGGGAGCTTTACTCTGTATCTAACCCCGTGCTGTACCTGTCCTGGGAGTGTTTGATGTGAACAGTGCAGAGGGAGCTTTACTCTGTATCTAACCCCGTGCTGTACCTGTCCTGGGAGTGTTTGATGGGGACAGTGCAGAGGGAGCTTTACTCTGTATCTAACCCCGTGCTGTACCTGTCCTGGGAGTGTTTGATGGGGGACAGTGTAGAGGGAGCTTTACTCTGTATCTAACCCTGTGCTGTACCTGTTCTGGGAGTGTTTGATGGGGACAGTGCAGAGGGAGCTTTACTCTGTATCTAACCCCATGCTGTACCTGTCCTGGGAGTGTTTGATGGGGGACAGTGTAGAGGGAGCTTTACTCTGTATCTCACCCTGTGGTGTACCTGTCCTGAGAGTGTTTGATGGGGACAGTGTAGAGGGAACTTTACCCTGTACCTAGCCCATGCTGTCCTTGTCCTGGGAGTGATTGATGGGGACAGTGTAGAGGGAACTTTACTCTGTATCTAACCCCATGCTCTATCTGTCCTGTGTGTGTTTGATGGTGACAGTGTCGAGGGAGCTTTACTCTGTATCTAACCCCGTGCTGTACCTGTCCTGGGAGTGTTTGATGGGGGCAGTGTAGAGGGAGCTTTACTCTGTATCTAACCGTGTGCGGTACCTGTCCTGGGAGTGTTTGATGGGAACAGTGTAGAGGGAGCTTTACTCTGCATCTAACCCCGTACTGTACCTGTCCAGGGAGTGTGTGATGCGGACAGTGCAGAGGGAGCTTTAATCTGTATCTCACCCTGTGCTGTACCTGTCCTGGGAGTGTTTGATGGGGGACAGTGTAGAGGGAGCTTTACTCTGTATCTAACCCCGTGATGTACCTGTCCTGGGAGTGTTTGATGGGGGACAGTGTAGAGGGAGCTTTACTTTGCATCTAACCCCGTGCTGTACCTGTCCTGGGAGTGTTTGATGGGGACAGTGTCGAGGGAGCTTTACTCTGTATCTAACCCCGTGATGTACCTGTCCTGGGAGTGTTTGATGGGGGACAGTGTCGAGGGAGCTTTACTCTGTATCTAGCCCCGTGCTGTACCTGTCCTGGGAGTGTTTGATGCGGACAGTGTTGAGGGAACTTTACTTTGCAGGAACCCCGTACTGTACCTGTCCTGGGAGTGTTTGATGCGGACAGTGCAGAGGGAGCATTACTCTGTATCTCACCCTGTGCTGTACCTGTCCTGAGAGTGTTTGATGGGGACAGTGTAGAGGGAGCTTTACTTTGCATCTAACCCCGTGCTGTACCTGTCCTGGGAGTGTGTGATGCGGACAGTGTAGAGGGAACTTTACCCTGTACCTAGCCCATGCTGTCCTTGTCCTGGGAGTGATTGATGGGGACAGTGTAGATGGAACATTACGTTGTATCTAACCCCGTGCTGTACCTGTGGAGGGAGTGTTTGATGGGGACAGTGTAGAGGGAGCTTTACTCTGTATCTAACCCCATGCTCTATCTGTCCTGTGTGTGTTTGATGGGGACAGTGTCGAGGGAGCTTTACTCTGTATCTAACACCGTGCTGTACCTGTCCTGGGAGTGTTTGATGGGGACAGTGCAGAGGGAGCTTTACTCTGTATCGAACCCTGTGCTGTACCAGTCCTGGGAGTGTTTGATGGGGACAGTGTAGAGGGAACTTTACTTTGCATCTAAACCCGTGCAGTAGCTGTCCTGGGAGTGTGTGATGCGGACAGTGTAGAGGGAACTTTACCCTGTACCTCGCCCATGCTGTCCGTGTCCTGGGAGTGATTGATGGGGACAGTGTAGATGGAACTTTACTCTGTATCTAACCCCGTGCTGTACCTGTGGAGGGAGTGTTTGATGGGGACAGTGTAGCGGGAGCTTTACTCTGTATCTGACCCCGTGCTGTACCTGTCCTGGGAGTGTTTGATGGGGACAGTGTAGAGGGAGCTTTACTCTGTATCTAACCCCGTGCTGTACCTGTCTTGGGAGTGTTTGATGGGGACAGTGCAGAGGGAGCTTTACTCTGTATCTAACCCTGTGCTGTACCTGTCCTGGGAGTGTTTGATGGGGACAGTGTCGAGGGAGCTTTACTCTGTATCTAACCCCGTGCTGTACCTGTCTTGGGAGTGTTTGATGGGGACAGTGCAGAGGGAGCTTTACTCTGTATCTAACCCTGTGCTGTACCTGTCCTGGGAGTGTTTGAAGGGGACAGTGCAGAGGGAACTTTACTCTGTATCTAACCCCGTGCTGTACCTGTCCTGGGAGTGTTTGATGGGGACAGTGTAGAGGGAGCTTTACTCTGTATCGAACCCTGTGCTGTACCTGTCCTGGGAGTGTTTGATGGGGACAGTGTAGAGGGAACTTTACTTTGCATCTAACCCCGTGCTGTACCTGTCCTGGGAGTGTGTGGTGCGGACAGTGTAGAGGGAACTTTACCCTGTACCTAGCCCATGCTGTCCTTGTCCTGGGAGTGTTTGATGGGGACAGTGTAGATGGAACTTTACTCTGTATCTAACCCCGTGCTGTACCTGTCCTGGGAGTGTTTGATGGGGACAGTGTCGAGGGAGCTTTACTCTGTATCTAACCCCGTGCTGTACCTGTCCTGCGAGTGTTTGATGGGGACAGTGTAGAGGGAGCTTTGCTCTGTATCTAACCCCATGCTGTACCTGTCCTGGGAGTGTTGATGGGGACAGTGTAGAGGGAGCTTTGCTCTGTATCTAACCGCGTGCAGTACCTGTACTGGGAGTATTTGATGGGGACAGTGCAGAGGGAGGTTTACTCTGTATCTCACCCTGTGCTGTACCTGTCCTGGAAGTGTTTGATGGGGACAGTGCAGAGGGAACTTTATTTTGCATCTAACCCCGTACTGTACCTGTCCAGGTAGTGTGTGATGCGGACAGTGCAGAGGGAGCTTTATTCTGTATCTCACCCTGTGCTGTACCTGTCCTGGGAGTGTTTGATGCGGACAGTGCAGAGGGAGCATTACTCTGTATCTCACCCTGTGCTGTACCTGTCCAGGGAGTGTTTGATGGGGACAGTGTAGAGGGAGCTTTGCTCTGTATCTAACCCCATGCTGTACCTGTCCTGGGAGTGATTGATGGGGACAGTGTAGAGGGAACTTTACTCTGTATCTAACCCCATGCTCTATCTGTCCTGTGTGTGTTTGATGGGGACAGTGTCGAGGGAGCTTTACTCTGTATCTAACCCCGTGCTGTACCTGTCCTGGGAGTGTTTGATGGGGGCAGTGTAGAGGGAGCTTTACTCTGTATCTAACCGTGTGCGGTACCTGTCCTGGGAGTGTTTGATGCGGACAGTGCAGAGGGAGCTTTAATCTGTATCTCACCCTGTGCTGTACCTGTCCTGGGAGTGTTTGATGGGGGACAGTGTAGAGGGAGCTTTACTCTGTATCTAACCCCGTGATGTACCTGTCCTGGGAGTGTTTGATGGGGGACAGTGTAGAGGGAGCTTTACTTTGCATCTAACCCCGTGCTGTACCTGTCCTGGGAGTGTTTGATGGGGACAGTGTCGAGGGAGCTTTACTCTGTATCTAACCCCGTGATGTACCTGTCCTGGGAGTGTTTGATGGGGGACAGTGTCGAGGGAGCTTTACTCTGTATCTAGCCCCGTGCTGTACCTGTCCTGGGAGTGTTTGATGCGGACAGTGTTGAGGGAACTTTACTTTGCAGGAACCCTGTACTGTACCTGTCCTGGGAGTGTTTGATGCGGACAGTGCAGAGGGAGCATTACTCTGTATCTCACCCTGTGCTGTACCTGTCCTGAGAGTGTTTGATGGGGACAGTGTAGAGGGAGCTTTACTTTGCATCTAACCCCGTGCTGTACCTGTCCTGGGAGTGTGTGATGCGGACAGTGTAGAGGGAACTTTACCCTGTACCTAGCCCATGCTGTCCTTGTCCTGGGAGTGATTGATGGGGACAGTGTAGATGGAACATTACTTTGTATCTAACCCCGTGCTGTACCTGTGGAGGGAGTGTTTGATGGGGACAGTGTAGAGGGAGCTTTACTCTGTATCTAACCCCATGCTCTATCTGTCCTGTGTGTGTTTGATGGGGACAGTGTCGAGGGAGCTTTACTCTGTATCTAACACCGTGCTGCACCTGTCCTGGGAGTGTTTGATGGGGACAGTGTAGAGGGAGCTTTACTCTGTATCGAACCCTGTGCTGTACCAGTCCTGGGAGTGTTTGATGGGGACAGTGTAGAGGGAACTTTACTTTGCATCTAAACCCGTGCAGTACCTGTCCTGGGAGTGTGTGATGCGGCCAGTGTAGAGGGAACTTTACCCTGTACCTCGCCCATGCTGTCCGTGTCCTGGGAGTGATTGATGGGGACAGTGTAGATGGAACTTTACTCTGTATCTAACCCCGTGCTGTACCTGTGGAGGGAGTGTTTGATGGGGACAGTGTAGCGGGAGCTTTACTCTGTATCTGACCCCGTGCTGTACCTGTCCTGGGAGTGTTTGATGGGGACAGTGTAGAGGGAGCTTTACTCTGTATCTAACCCCGTGCTGTACCTGTCTTGGGAGTGTTTGATGGGGACAGTGCAGAGGGAGCTTTACTCTGTATCTAACCCTGTGCTGTACCTGTCCTGGGAGTGTTTGATGGGGACAGTGTAGAGGGAGCTTTACTCTGTATCGAACCCCGTGCTGTACCTGTCTTGGGAGTGTTTGATGGGGACAGTGCAGAGGGAGCTTTACTCTGTATCTAACCCTGTGCTGTACCTGTCCTGGGAGTGTTTGAAGGGGACAGTGCAGAGGGAACTTTACTCTGTATCTAACCCCGTGCTGTACCTGTCCTGGGAGTGCTTGATGGGGACAGTGTAGAGGGAGCTTTACTCTGTATCGAACCCTGTGCTGTACCTGTCCTGGGAGTGTTTGATGGGGACAGTGTAGAGGGAACTTTTCTTTGCATCTAACCCCGTGCTGTACCTGTCCTGGGAGTGTGTGATGCGGACAGTGTAGAGGGAACTTTACCCTGTACCTAGCCCATGCTGTCCTTGTCCTGGGAGTGTTTGATGGGGACAGTGTAGATGGAACTTTACTCTGTATCTAACCCCGTGCTGTACCTGTCCTGGGAGTGTTTGATGGGGACAGTGTCGAGGGAGCTTTACTCTGTATCTAACCCCGTGCTGTACCTGTCCTGCGAGTGTTTGATGGGGACAGTGTAGAGGGAGCTTTGCTCTGTATCGAACCCCATGCTGTACCTGTCCTGGGAGTGTTGATGGGGACAGTGTAGAGGGAGCTTTGCTCTGTATCTAACCGCGTGCGGTACCTGTACTGGGAGTATTTGATGGGGACAGTGCAGAGGGAGGTTTACTCTGTATCTCACCCTGTGCTGTACCTGTCCTGGAAGTGTTTGATGGGGACAGTGCAGAGGGAACTTTATTTTGCATCTAACCCCGTACTGTACCTGTCCAGGGAGTGTGTGATGCGGACAGTGCAGAGGGAGCTTTATTCTGTATCTCACCCTGTGCTGTACCTGTCCTGGGAGTGTTTGATGCGGACAGTGCAGAGGGAGCATTACTCTCTATCTCACCCTGTGCTGTACCTGTCCAGGGAGTGTTTGATGGGGACAGTGTAGAGGGAGCTTTGCTCTGTATCTAACCCCATGCTGTACCTGTCCTGGGAGTGTTGATGGGGACAGTGTAGAGGGAGCTTTGCTCTGTATCTAACCGCGTGCTGTACCTGTACTGGGAGTATTTGATGGGGACAGTGCAGAGGGAGGTTTACTCTGTATCTCACCCTGTGCTGTACCAAATCAGTATTAGTAAGAAAATGGTGCTGGGGGAATGAATGGGGTTAAAGGCTGACAAATCCCCAGGGCCTGATAATCTACATCCCAGAGTATTAAAGGAAGCGGCGCTGGAAATATTGGATGCTTTGCTGGTCATCTTCCAAAATTCTATAGACTCTGGAGCAGTTCCTACAGATTGGGGGGTGGCAAATGTAACCCCACTATTTAAAATAATCTTTTCACTTGCGTGTAATTTATCACAGAACACGGGCAGCATGGGCTTATCGAGAATGACGGGATAGTGTTGGGGTGGAGAAGTTATTCCTTCAAGTGGAAATCAGTGTCGTTTTGAAATGTGTTGAGGGTTTCTGCCTCTCCCCATTCAATCCTTCCCAACCTCTCTGTCGAGGCTCCTTCTCACTTTCTACCAGACAATGATTTGTGTTCGAGAGCGGGTGCAGAGGAGATGGAAATGAAACAGACAGACAGTTAACTTCAACACTGTATCTGTCCTGGGAGTGTATGAAGGGGAGTGTCGAGGCAGCTTTACTCTGCATCTAAAGCCTTGCTGTATCTGTCCTGGGAGTATTTAATGGCGACAGTGTAGAGGGAGCTTTACTCTGTGTCTAACTCCATGCTGTATCAATCCTGGGAGTGTTTTGATGTGGGAAAGTGCAGAGGGAGCTTTACTCTCTATCTAACCCCGTGCTGTACCTGTCCTGGGAGTGTTTGAAGGGGACAGTGGAGAGGGAGCTTTACTCTGTATCTAACCCCGTGCTGTACCTGTCCTGGGAGTGTGTGATGCGGAGAGTGTAGAGGGAACTTTACCCTGTACCTCGCCCATGCTGTCCGTGTCCTTCGAGTGTTTGATGGGGACAGTGTAGATGGAACTTTACTCTGTATCTAACCCCGTGCTGTAACTGTCCTGGGTGTGTTTGATGGGAACACTGTGGAGGGAGCTTTACTCTGTATCTAACCCCGTGGTGTACCTGTCCTGGGTGTGTTTGATGGGGACAGTGGAGAGGGAGCTTTACTCTGTATCTAACCCCGTGCTGCACCTGTCCTGGGTGTGTTTGATGGGGACAGTGTAGAGGGAGCTTTACTCTGTATCTAACCCCGTGCTGCACCTGTCCTGGGTGTGTTTGATGGGGACAGTGTAGAGAGAGCTTTACTCTGTATCTAACCCCGTGCTGTACCTGTCCTGGGAGTGTTTGATGGGGATATTGGAGAGGGAGCTTTACTCTGTATCTAACCCCGTGCTGTACCTGTCCTGGGAGTGTTTGATGGGGACATTGGAGAGGGAGCTTTACTCTGTATCTCGCCCCGTGCTGCACCTGTCCTGGGAGTGTTTGAAGGGGACCCGTGTTGAGGGAGCTTTACTCTGTACCTAACCCTGTGCTGTATCTGTCCTTGGAGTGTTTCATGGCGACAGTGTAGAGGGAGCTTTACTCTGTACGAACCTCGTGCTGTACCTGTCATGGGAGTGTCTGAAGGGGACAGTGTAGAGGGAGCTTTATTCTGTATCTAACTCCGTGCTGTACCTGTCCTGGGAGTGTTTTCTGGGGACAGTGTACAGCGAGCTTTACTCTGTATCTAATCCCGTGCTGCACCTGTCCTGAGTGTGTTTCATGGGGACAGTGTCGAGGGAGCTTTACTCTGTATCTAACCCCGTGCTGTCCCTGTCCTGGGAGTGTTTGATGCGGACAGTGTCGAGGGAGCTTTTCTCTGTATCTAACCCCGTGCTGCACCTGTCCTGAGTGTGTTTGATGGGGACAGTGTACAGCGAGCTTTACTCTGTATCTAACGCCGTGCTGTACCTGTCCTGGGAGTGTTTGATGGGGGCGGTGTAGAGGGAGCTTTACTCTGTATCTAAACCCGTGCTGTACCTGAACTGAGTGTGTTTGGTGAGGACAGTTTAGAGGGAGCTGTACTCTGTATCTAACCCCGTGCTGTACCTGTCCTGAGTGTGTTTGATGGGGACAGTGTACAGCGAGCTTCACTCTGTATCTAACCCCGTGCTGTACCTGTCCTGAGTGTGTTTGATGGGGACAGTGTCCAGCGAGCTTTACTCTGTATCTAATCCCGTGCAGCACCTGTCCTGGGAGTGTTTCCTGGGGACAGTGTCGAGGGAGCTTTTCTCTGTATCTAACCCCGTGCTGTATCTATCCTGGGTGTGTTTGATGGGGACAGTGCAGAGGCAGCTTTACTCTGTATCTAACCCCGTGCTGTACCTGTCCTGGGAGTGTTTGATGGGGGACAGTATAGAGGGAGCTTTCCTCTGTGTCTAACCCCGTGCTGCACCTGTCCTGGGTGTGTTTGATGGAACAGTGTGGAGGGAGCTTTACACTGTATCTAACCCCGTGCTGCACCTGTCCCGAGTGTGTTTGATGGGGACAGTGTACAGCGAGCTTTACTCTGTATCTAATCCCGTGCAACACCTGTCCTGGGAGTGTTTCATGGGGACAGTGTCGAGGGAGCTTTTCTCTGTATCTAACCCCGTGCTGTATCTGTCCTGGTTGTGTTTGATGGGGACAGTGGAGAGGGAGCTTTCCTCTGTATCTAACCCCGTGCTGCACCTGTCCTGAGTGTGTTTGATGGGGACAGTGTACAGCGAGCTTTACTCTGTATCTAACCCCGTGCTGTACCTGTCCTGGGATTGTTTGATGGGGACGGTGTAGAGGGAGTTTATTCTGTGTCTAATCCCGTGCTGTACCTGTCCTGAGTGTGTTTGCTGGGAACAGTTTAGAGGGAGCTTTACTCTGTATCTCACCCCGTGCTGTACCTGTCCTGGGAGTGTTTGAAGGGGACAGTGTAGAGGGAGCTTTACTCTGTATCTAACCCCGTGCTGTACCTGTCCTCGGAGCGTTTGATGGGGATAGTGTAGAGGGATCTTTATTCTGTATCTAATCCCGGGCTGTAACTGTCCTGGGTGTCTTTGATGGGGACAGTGTCGAGGGAGCTTTACTCTGTATCTAACCCCGTACTGTATCTGAACTGGGAGTGTTTGATGCGGACAGTGTCGAGGGAGCTTTACTCTGTATCTCACCCCGTGCTGCACCTGTCCTGAGTGTGTTTGATGGGGACAGTGTCGAGGGAGCTTTACTCTGTATCTAACCCCGTGCTGCACCTGTCCTGAGTGTGTTTGATGGGGACAGTGTACAGCGAGCTTTACTCTGTATCTAATGCCGTGCTGCACCTGTCCTGGGAGTGTTTCATGGGGACAGTGTAGAGGGAGCTTTACTCTGTATCTAACCCCTTGTTGTACCTGTCCTGGGATTGTTTGATGGGGACAGTGTCGAGGGAGCTTTACTCTGTATCTAACCCCGTGCTGTATCTGTCCTGGGAGTGTTTGATGCCGACAGTGTCGAGGGAGCTTTACTCTGTGTCTAACCCTGTGCTGCACCTGTCCTGAGTGTGTTTGATGGGGACAGTGTACAGCGAGCTTTACTCTGTATCTAACCCCGTGCTTTACCTGTCCTGAGTGTGTTTGGTGGGGACAGTGTCGAGGGAGCTTTTCTCTGTATCGAACCCCGTGCTGTATCTGTCCTGGGAGTGTTTGATGGGGACGGTGTAGAGGGAGCTTAACTCTGTATCTCACCCCGTGCTTTCCCTGTCCTGAGTGTGTTTGATGGGGACAGTGTCGAGGGAGCTTTACTCTGTATCTAACCCCGTGCTGTATCTGTCCTGGGAGTGTTTGATGGGGACGGTGTACAGCAAGCTCTACTCTGTATCTAATCCCGTGCTGTATCTGTCCTGGGAGTGTTTGATGGGGACAGTGTGGAGGGAGCATTACTCTGTATCTAATCCCGTGCTGCACCTGTCCTGGGAGTGTTTGATGGGGACAGTGTAGAGGGAGCTTTACTCTGTGTCTAATCCCGTGCTGTATCTGTCCTGGGAGTGTTTGATGGTGACAGTGCAGAGGGAGCTTTACTCTGTATCTAATCCCGTGCTGTACCTGTCCTGGGAGTGTTTGATTGGGACAGTGTAGAGGGAGCTTTACTCTGTATCTAATCCCGTGCTGCACCTGTCCTGGGAGTGTTTGATGGGGGACAGTGTAGAGGGAGCTTTACTCTGTATCTAACCCCGTGTTGTACCTGTCCTGGGAGTGTTTGATGGGGGACAGTGTAGAGGGAGCTTTACTCTGTATCTCACCCCGTGCTGTATCTGTCCTGGGTGTGTCTGATTGGGACAGTGTGGAGGGAGCTTTACTCTGTCTCTAACCCCGTGCTGTACCTGCCCTGGGTGTGTTTGATATGGGACAGTGTAGAGGGAGCTTTACTCTGTATCTAACCCCGTGCTGTACCTGTCCTGGTAGTGTTTGATGGGGACAGTGCAGAGGGAGCTTTACACTGTATCTAACCCCGTGCTGCACCTGTCCTGGGTGTGTTTGATGGGAACAGTATAGAGGGAGCTTTACTCTGTATCTAACCCCGTGCTGCACCTGTCCTGGGAGTGTTTCATGGGGACAATGCAGAGGGAGCTTCTCTCTGTATCTAACCCTGTGCTGTATCTGTCCTGTGTGTGTTTCATGGGGACAGTGTAGAGGGAGCTTTCCTCTGTATCTAACCCCGTGCTGCACCTGTCCTGAGTGTGTTTGATGGGGACAGTGTAGAGGGAGCTTCACTCTGTATCTAACCCCGTGCTGCACCTGTCCTGAGTGTGTTTGATGGGGACAGTGTACAGCGAGCTTTATTCTGTATCTAACCCCGTGCTGTACCTGTCCTGAGTGTGTTTGGTGGGGACAGTGTAGAGGGAGGTTTTCTCTGCATGAAAACACTTGATGAATCCACTCTTCGATCGCTTCAATGTGGGAACAAAGGGGGATCTAATTTTATCCAGTAATTGGATAGAGCTCTTGGGGCTAAAGTGGGATCAGGATGTTGAATTTGATGATCAGCCATGATCATAATGAATGTTGGAGCAGGCTGGAAGGGCCGAATGGCCTCCTCCTGCTTCTAGTTTGTGTGTTTATAAATGATGAAAAGGCAGCAGCAGTGGGAGTTCAATATGTGTGGATATTTCACAGCTTGATTCACACAATACACACAGCAATGTCGCTGATATTTTGGAAATGCTGCAAATGTTGTCAAACACAATACGCAGGGCACCTTAATGTTGCAATGTTACCCCCAAACTGTCATCCCACAGGGTCAACATTTCTGTACAATGTGAGTGAATCGTAAGTTAATATAGTTCAGTTTCAATGTTTAAAATAACCAGTCACTTTTCTGTGGCTGCTTTGGGAATGTCAGTGGAATGTAGTTTACAGTAACGTGTGAACAATTGTATTGGGGAATAATTGGAAGCAGTTTCCATTGAGAGCTTCCTGCATTCTGGAAATGTGTGTGATCTATTCAGAGATTGGAAATGATGGAATAATAAAGATACAGTTCTTTGTTACTGACATTAGATTGTGACCCTTGAAGTTTCACCAGTTCCATGTGCTGAGAGAAAGGAATGATTAAGCAACATCCAGCATTCAAATTCTCCAGAGAAGTTTAAAAGGCAGTGAAAGACTGAATACACAAACTCTGAGACAGACAGACACAACTGTATCCACAGCTTAAACTTGATGTTTGAATCTGCAGAGATGAGATCATGGTTGGAATAAACAAGAGTCCACTCTGGGATGCTGAGCAATTTGAGTTCTGTTTTTCCTAAAAGTCAACCTAAAAATCTGCAATTAAAAATTCCTTGGACAGAGCAGAGGGGATTTTACTCTGTGTGTTGTGTTTGGGTTGGAAGTGTTTTCTGAGCAGGGTGGTACAATGGCACAGTGGTTGGCACTGCTGCCTCACAGCGCCAGGGACCCGGGTTCAATTCCAGCCTCGGGTGACTGTCTGTGTGGAGTTTACACATTCTCCCCGTGTCTGCGTGGGTTTCCTCCGGGTGCCCCGGTTTCCTCCCACACTCCAAAGATATGCGGGCTATTTTGATTGGCTATGCTAAATTGCCCCTTAATGTCCAGGGATGTGTAGGTTTGGGGAATTAGCTCTGGTAAATGCATGGCATTATGCGGATAGATGCTCTTTCGGAGAGTCAGTACAGACCCGATAGGCTGAATGGCCTCCTTCTGCACTGTGGTGATTGTATGGTTTTTGTGTCGATGAAGATTTCCTCTGAAACACTGGGATTGAGGGTAAGGAGTGACTTAATGAAACCCTTCAAAATAATAAGCGAAATGGAGAGGGTTAATAAAGAAGAAAGCTAAAAACAGAATACTGCAGATGCAGGAATCATGGGTGGCACAGAGGTTAGCACTGCTGCCTCAGAGCGCCAGGGACCCGGGGTCGATTCCAGGCTCGGGTCACTGTCTGTGCGGAGTCTGTACATTCTCCCCGTGTCTGCGTGGGTTTCCTCCGGCTGCTCCACTTTCCACCCACAGTCTGAAAGACACGATGGTTAGGTGCGTTGGCCATGCTAAATTCTCCCTCAGTGTCGCCGAACAGGTGGCGGAGTGTGTCGACTTGTGAATTTTCACAGTAACTTCATTGCAGTGTTAAAGTAAGCCTATTTGTGACACGAATAAATAAACTTAAACTCAAAACTGAAACAAAAACAAAATGCTGTAAAATCTCAGCAGGTCTGACAGCATCTGTGGAGAGGGAATAGAGCCAATGTTTCGAGTCAGGATGACCCACTGATGCTGATAAAGAGGAACATTTTCTGCTGGTTGGGGAGTCCAGGACTTGGGGGACATTGGATTTTAGACAATGTTTAGTATTTCAGACTTTTAGGAGTGAAATGAAGAAACACTTTGCCACGTGGAACTTACAAAGAAACATAGAAAATAGGAACAGGTGGAGGCCATTCAGCCCTTCCATCCTGCTCCGCCATCCATTGTGACCATGGCTGATCATGGTTTCCTCCGGGTGCTCCGGTTTCCTCCCACAGTCAAAAGATGCCCAGTTGGTTGATTGGCCGTGACAAATTGACCCTAGTTTCGGGGGGGATCAGCAGGGTAAATGTGTGGTGTTACGGGGATAGGGTGGGATTGTTGTCGGTGCAGGCTCGATGGGCCGAATGGTCTCCTCCTGTTCCTATTTGCTACGTTTTTTTGTAAGTGTCAGGTACAATCTGCGATTGTACATCTTGTGTGTGTCTCAGTGTCAGCTCTGAAACCTGTACAGCACAATCCCATCCTGTTTCAGTCTCAGCCTGCCTGTGTATCTGTATCTCTCCCTCTGAAATTAGCTTGCCCTTTTCCTGAATAAGACTGACTACATTTCCAAAGGGCTGGATTCATACAATTTAAACAGCAAGCTTTCTTCAAACGATGGTTTGCAAATGTTGGTGAGCTCAGTACACGTGGTACATTAATGTTACAATGAGATAGAATCTGTATTCAGACAACTGTCATCCCAGAGGCTCCAAACTTCACCGTGTTAACATTCTGACCAAACACTAAAGCTTTCCATAAAGCAAGGCTGACAAATTCCAATCCTCCTTTTCCGATGCGCTCTGACTAATATATTTCTTTCACTCACTATCTCTCGGTCCCCTCTTGAACTCTGTCACTCCCTTTTTCTCACTCACTCAGTCTGTGTTTTCTCTGAATCTCTCTCTCTCTCCCTCTGAGAATCTGGAATGAAACACCAGTCAGCTTTTTTAGGTTTGTTCACAGTGAGCAATTTTCTTCAATGCTTTCTCAGATAAGGAGAGCAAAACTGTACACAGTACTGCAGGTGTGGTCTCACTGAGGCCCTGTACAGCTGCAGTAAGACATCCTTGCTCCTGGACTCACATCCTCTTGCAAAGAAGGACAACATCCCATTGGTCTTCCTAACTGCTTGCTTACCTGCACGCTTCACCACTCTATCCACCTGTGACTCCACTTTCAAGGAGCTTTGAATCTGTACCTCGAGATCCCTTTGTTCTGTAACTCTCACCAACGCCCGACCATTAACTGAGTAAGTCCTGCGCTGGTTCGATCCACAAAAATGCATCACCTCGCATTTATCTAAATTAAACTCCATCTGCCATCCATCAGCCCACTGGCCCAATTGATCAAGATCCCATTGCAACCCGAGATAACCTTCTTCACTGTCCACTGTGCCACAAATCTTGGTGTCAACTGCAAACTTACAAACCATGCCTCCTGAATTCTCATCCAAATCATTAATACAAATGACAAATAACAGTGGACCCAGCACCGATCCCTGAGGCACCCCGCTGGTCACAGGCCTCCGGTTTGACAAAAAACAACCCTCTACAACCACCCTCTGTCTTCTGTCATCAAGCCTAATTTGTATCCATTTGGCAAACTCACCCTGGATCCCGTGAGATTTAACCAAATCCTGTCTGCTTTTGTTTTTAAATATCAGCGTCTCGGACTCCCCTGACACTCACTACCCATCTGAATTCATCTCCATTCCTCACTGTCTAACTGTTACTCTCTGCATTGCTCCCTCTCCCTATCTCTCTGTTACTCTGCATCACTCCATCTCTCTCTCTCTCCCTCTCTCTCTCTATCCCTCTCATCCACCATGTTGTTTATCGTTAAGGGGTCTAATCACGGAGAATTCAAACACTCTTTCTGTTTCTGTCTTGGCAGAATTAGCAACATGAGTGGAGATTTCAAGACTGGATTCACACAATACAGACAGAACGCTGGTGAGCTCAGTACACGTGGTACCTGAATGTTACAATAAGATAGAATCTGTATTCAGACAACTGTCACCCCACAGGGTCCAAACTTCACCGTGTTAATTTGATTTGATTTGATTGATTTGTGTTGGGATGCAGTGAAAAGTATTGTTTCTTGTGCGCTATACAGACAAAACATTCTGTACATAGAGTACACAGGGAGAAGGAGAGGAAAGGGTGCAGAATATAGTGTTGCAGTTACCGATAGGGTGTAGAGAAAGATCAGCTCACACACACACTCTCTCTTACACACTCTCAGACACACACATAATCTCACACACACACACACTCTCTCTCTCTCACACACACACACTCTCTCTCACACACACTCACACACACACACTCTCACACACACTCTTTCACGCTCACACACTCTCTAACACATGCACTCTCTCACACTCACTCTCACACACATACACTCTCACCCACACATACACGCGCTCTTTCTCTCACACACAAGACTCTCTCTCATACACACGTGCACTCTTACGCACTCACACACACACACACACGCTCTCTCTCTCTCTCTTGCGCACACACTCTCTCTCACACGCGTACTCTCTCTCTCACACACACACTCTCTCTCTCACATTCTTTCATGCTCACACACTCTCTCATGCAGTCTCTCACAGTCTCTCACATATACACTCTCTCTCACACACACACACACACTCCCTGTCTCTCTCTCGCACACTACCTGTCTCTCTCAAACACTGTCTCTCACACATTCCCTCTCTCTCACACACACACACAAACACACACATATTCTCTCTCACACACACACAATGATGGGGCACAATGTAGAGGGAGTTTTACTCTGCATCTGACCCCGTGCTGTACCTGTCCTGGGAGTGTGTGATGGGGACAGTGTAGAGGGAGCTTTACTCTGTATCTAACCCCGTGCTGTACCTGTCCTGGATGTGTTTGATGGGGACAGTGTAGAGGGAACTTTACCCTGTACCTCGCCCATGCACTACTTGTCCTGGAAGTGATTGATGGGGACAGGAGAGAGGGAGCTTTACTCTGTATCTAAACCCATGCTGTATCTGTCCTGTGAGTGTTTGATGGGGACAGTGCAGAGGGAACTTGACTCTGTATCTAACCCTGTGCTGTACCTGTCCTGGGTTTGTTTGATGGGGACAGTATAGAGGGAGCTTTACTCTGTATCTAACCCCGTGCTCTTCCTGTCCTGGTCATGTTTGATGTGGACAGTGCAGAGGGAGCTTTACTCTGTACCTGTCCTACGAGTTGTTGATGGGGGACAGTGCAGAGGGAGCTTTACTCTGTATCTAACCCTGTGCTGTACCTGTCCAGGGAGTGTTTGATGGGGACAGTGCGGAGGGAGCTTTACTCTGTATCTAACCTAGTGCTGTACCTGTCCTGGGAGTGTTTGTTGGGACAGTGTAGAGGGAGCTTTACTCTGTATCTAAACCCGTGCTGTACCTGTCCTGGGAGTGTGTGATGGGGACAGTGTAGAGGGAGCTTTACTCTGTATCTTACCCTGTGCTGTAGCTGTCCAGGGAGTGTTTGATGGGGACAGTGTAGAGGGAGCTTTACTCTGTATCTAAGCCCGTGCTCGACCTGTTCTGGTCGTGTTTGATGTGGACAGTGCAGAGGGAGCTTTACTCTGTATCTAACCCCGTGCTCTATCTGTCCTGGGAGTGTTTGATGGGGAGAGTGCAGAGGGAGCTTTACTCTGTATCTAACGCTGTGCTGTACCTGTCCTGGGAGTGTGAAGCATCTTGGGATAATACTGTCCAAGGTGCTATATAAATGCAAGTTGTTGTTTTTTTGTGTCTGAGTGTCAGCGTCTGTCCATGTCCAGGACACTGCAGGTAACAGAGAATGATTCACTCTGGTCTGCGATTGTACATCTCGTGTGTGTCTCAGTGTCAGCTCTGAAACATGTACAGCACTATCCCATCCTGTTTCTGTGTCTCTCTGCCTCTGTATCTGTATCTCTCCCTCTCGCTCCATCTCTCGCCCCATGACTGAAAGAAACTAGAGTTTAAATACCAATCTGGGATGCTGTTCAATGTGAGTTCAGTTTCCCAGAACTAAAAATCCTCAATTAAAAATTCCTTTGACACAGCAGAGGGAACTTTTCTCAAAGTGAATTTGCGGCTATCTTGAATTTGAACCCAAGTTTTCAATATGGGGGTGGCACAGTGATGCAGGGGTTAGCACTGCTTCCTCACAGTGCCAGGGACCCGCCTTCGATTCCCAGCATGGGTCACTTTCTGACTGGAGTTTGAACGTCCTTCCCGTGTTTGTGTGGGTTTCCTCCGGGTGCTCCGGTTTCATCCCACACTCCAAAGATAGAACAAAGAAAATTACAGCACGGGAACAGGTCTTTCGGCTCTCCAAGCCTGCACCGACCATGCTGCCTGACTGAACTAAAACCCCCTACCCTTCCGGGGACCATATCCCTCCATTCCCATCTTATTCATGTCTTTGTCAAGACGCCCTTGAAAAGTCACTATCGTATCCGTTTCCACTCCCTCCCCCGGCAACGAGTTCCAGGCACCCACCACCCTCTGTGTAACACAACTTTCCTCCCACATCTCCTTTAAACCTTGCCCCTCGCACCTTAAACCTCTGCCCCCGAGTAATAACTCTTCCACCCTGGGAAAAAGCTTCTGACTATCCACTCTGTCCATGCCCCTCATAATCTGGCAGACTTCTATCAGGTGTACAGGTTAGGTGGATTGGCCAAGCTAAATTGTCCCTTCGTGTCAGGAGGATTAGCTGAGGTAAATGTATGGGATTATAGGGATGGGGCCTGGGTGGGATTGTGGTCAGTGCAGACTCGATGGGCCGAATGGCCTCCTGCACTGCAGGATTCTATGAACCCTGTTCTGTATTTGGTTTGGGATTGTTTGTTGAAAAGTGTAGTTGAAGTGTTACTCTGTAATGCTGGAATTTAGGCTACGGGATGATTGGATCAAACACTTCAAGATAATAAGGGGAATGGAGAGGACTGATAAAGAACAACTTTTCCTGCTGGTTGGGGAGTCCAGGACTTGGGGACATTGGATTTCAAACAATGTTGAGGATTTTAGACTTGCAGGAGTGGAATTCAGAAATACTTTCCCACACCAGCTGTGATATTAGTTTGGAACTACCTTCTATAATTCGCAGTTGATGCTCAGTCGCTTATTAATGTTTAAATCTGAGGTTGATAGATTATATTTTTATACAGGAGAAGCAATTTAAAATCAATGGGTCAATGTTAAAATGGATGCAGGAACAGAGAGACCTGGGCTTTCAGTTCATGTTTACATCTTAAAGATTCAACCTGGTGCTCAGAATCTGTCAGTTGAATCTACTTTACCCGCCTGATAAAGTGTCAACAATTGTGCTGGGGAATGTGACAAAAGGTGACATTCCTGCACAGTGGGGTTGGGAGGTTGTTTGAAAGGAGATTCAGATTGTATCAGAAAGCGTCAATTAGATTGTGTCTCGTTGCAGAAGGTGCATATTTCACAGGAAATGCCCCGAGATAAAGACTAGTTTCACCGGTGTCTGAGTAACTTTCAAAGTCTGCAGACGCAGGAAGGGGGCAGAGATATTGTAATATTCAGAGCAGGAGATGGGGGACAATCACAGAATTGAAGATGTGAGGCCATCTCTTGTTTCCGAATGTCAGTGTTTAGCTTTTAAACTTTAGTCCTGTGCTAATAATTCCAAGTTTGCAATCCCACACTTTGCTGTTGTGAATTAGAGTTGTGAATTTTCTGAAATTGGTTGTGTAATAAAACTCGGTGCAGGATGCAATGATTTCCATTCTGTCTGCTGCTGCAAAGCCCCCGTGTCTGTCTCAGTTTCATCGTATTTATCAATGATTTGAGATCCTAGAATCATAGAATCCCTAAAGGGCAGACCATTCGGCCCATCGAGTCTGCATCGACCACAATCCCACCCATGCCCGATTCCCGTAACCCCATATATTTACCCTGTTAATCCCCTGACACTAAGGTCAATTTATCATGGCCAATCCACCTAACCCGCACATGTTTGGACTGTGGGAGGAAACTGGAGCACCCGGAGGAAACCCACGCAGACACTGGGAGAACTCTACACTGACAGGGAGCTGAGGCTGGAATTGAACCTGGGTTCTTGGCGCTGTGCTAACCACTGTGCCACCATGCCGTTCATCATAGAATCCCTAAAGTGCAGAAGGAGGGCCTTTGGTCCATCAAGCCTGCCCCCGACAACAATACCACCCGGGCCTGAATCCCCCTAACACTAAGGGGCAATTGAGCACGGCCAATTAACCTAACCCGCACATCTTTGGAGTGTGGGAGGAAACCAGAGCACCCGGAGGAAACCCACGCAGACACTGGGAGAACGTACAAACTCCACACAGACAGTCACCCGAGGCTGGAATTGAACGTGGATCCTTGTTGCTGTGGGGGAGCAGTGCTACCCACTGTGCCATCATGTCGCCCGGTGATGAGACTGAATGTTTGCTACATTTCACAGAAATAGGCAGCATTTTAAGTCTTACCGCTAGAAGCTTCAAATGGCAAAGAGGTATTCCGCTGCATAAGAGGCCATTCAGCTCATTGAGTCTGCACAGACTTGATGACAGAGTATCTTACCCAGGCCCTCACCCCAGCCCTATCCCCATAACCCCATTGCTAATCCATCTAACCTATATATCTTGCGAGTGTGGAAGGTAACCAGAGCACCCGGAGGAAACCCACGCAGACACGGGGAGAATGTGCAAACTCCACACAGTCACCTGAGGCTGGAATTGAACCCGGGTCCCTGGCGCTGTGAGGCAGCAGTACGAACCACTGTGCCGCCGTGCCGCCCTAAAGTAAACTGTCTTAACTGAATGGTTCAAAGATTGAACGATGGATTTCATTGGAGACAATTGTGTGGTCACCCACTTTAAAAGGGATAGAACAGATTGCTTTATGAATGGGGAAAGGCTGGAAAGAATGGAGGCCCAAAGAGACTTGGGGCGGTCACATCAACATAGAAAATAGGAGGAGGAGGAGGCCATTCAGCCCTTCGAGCCTGACCCACCATTCAACACTATCATGGCCGATCCTCTGTCTCAATGCCATACACCAGCGCTCTCCCCATACACCTCGACACCTTTAGAGTCTAGAAATCTATCTCTTTCCTTCTTAAATATATTCAGTGACTTGGTCTCCACAGCTTTCTGTGGGAGAGAATTCCACAGGTTCACCACCCTCTGAGTGAAGAGGTTTCCCCTCATCTCAGTCCCAAATGGCCTCCCCCGTATCCTGAGACTGTGACCCCTTGTTCCAGACACCCCCAGCCGGAGGAAACAATATCCCTGTATCCAGCCTGTCCAGCACTGTCAGAATTTTATACCTTTCAATTAGATCCCCGCTCACTCTTCTACATTCCAGTGAATACAGGCCCAGCCGACCCAATCTCCCCTCAGACATCAATGCTGCCATCCCAGGAATCAGTCTGGTGAACATTCACTGCTCTCCCTCTGTGGCAAGTACATCCTTCCTCAGATAAGGAGAGGAACACTGTACACAAGACTCCAGGTGTGGTCTCACCGAGGCCCTGTCCAGCTGCAGTAAGACATCCTTGCTCTTCTACTCCAATCCTCTTGCAATGAAGGCCAACATGGGTGTCACAGTGGTTAGCTCTGCTGCCTCACAGTGCCACGGACCTGGGTTCAATTCTGGTCTCAGGTCACTGTCTGTGTGGAGTTTGCACGTTCTCCCCGTGTTTGCGTGGGTTTCCTCCGGGTGCTCCGGTTTCCTCCCACACTCCAAAGATGCGCGCGTTAGGTTGATTGGCCATGACAAATTGCCCCTTAATGCCAGGGGGATTAGGATATTGTGAGTGAGACTGTGGGAGTGTGCTCTATCTGTGTGTGTGTGTGTGTGTGAGAGAGACTGTGCGTGTACCTGTGTGTGTGTGTGTGTGTGTGTGTGCGCATCACTGCGTTTGTTGTCAGTGAGTTTGTGTGTGTTTCACTATCTTCCTGTCTCTCAGTCCCCCAGTCCCAGAATCTGCTTCTCTTTACACAGATGCCGCCTGTCCTGCTCAGTATTCCGGCATTGACTATTTCACAATCTGAGGAGTTGTGAATGCTGCGATCATCAGCGAGCATCTCACCTATGGAGGGAAGGTCAGTGATGGAGCAGCTGAAGATGGTTGGGGCCTCGGACACTCACCCTGAGGAACTCCTGCAGTGATGTCCCGGGACTGAGAGGATCGGCTTTGAGATAATCGGCACATTGGGGGAAAGCTTGGAAAGCAGAGGATGCTGATTTAAGGTAAATGGCGACAGCGGCAACATGAGGAAATATCTGTGGCTTTGGAGTGATCCTTGTTGTACCCCACTATTAGCTGCTTACCCACCTGAATACCTCATTGTTACTCTCTGCATTACTATCTCATCCCTATCTCTCAGTGACTCTGCCTCTCTCCATCTCTCCGGGGAAATTATAATGGGGAGCAAAGAAATGGCAGAAGAATTGAACGTATACTTTGGTTCTGTCTTCACAAAAGAGGCACAGATAACCTGGCAGAAATGTTAGGGAACCAATGGTTTAGTGAGAGTGCGGAATTGAATTGAAGGAAATCAGTATTAGTAAGAAAATGGTGCTGGGGGAATGAATGGGGTTAAAGGCTGACACAGCCCCAGGGCCTGATAATCTACATCCCAGAGTATTAAAGGAAGCGGCGCTGGAAATATTGGATGCATTGCTGGTCATCTTCCAAAATTCTAGAGACTCTGGAGCAGTTCCTACAGATTGGGGGGTGGCAAATGTAACCCCACTATTTAAAATAATCTTTTCACTTGCGTGTAATTTATCACAGAACACGGGCAGCATGGGCTTATCGAGAATGACGGGATAGTGTTGGGGTGGAGAAGTTATTCCTTCAAGTGGAAATCAGTGTAGTTTTGAAATGTGTTGAGGGTTTCTCCCTCTCCCCATTCAATCCTTCTTCACCCTGTCAACATTGTTCATAATTCTGAACACCTCGATAAGGTCACTTCTTAATCTTCTCTGCTCCAAGGAGAATAAGGCCAATTTCTCTCATCTTTCCTTGGATCTAAAATTTCTCATTCCTGGAATCATTCGAGTGAATCTCCTTTGCACTCTCTCTCTCTCTCTGCCTCTCTCGAGGACTTTAACGTCCTTCCTTAAATATGGTGCCCAGAACTGATCACAGTGCTCCGAATGTGATCTGTCCAATGATTTGTAGAGGTGTAGCATCACTTCCTTGCTTTTATACTCTATGCCTCTCTTTATAAACCCAAGGATCCTATCAGGCTTCTTAACAACTGTTTCATCTTGCCTGGCCACCTTCAGAGAATGAATCACTTGAAACCCAAGGCCCATCTGCTCCTGTACTCCCCTCAACGTTGTACCATTGAGTCTGTATCGTCTCCCCATGTTTCTTCCACCAAAATGCATTCCCTCCCATTTCGCTGCATTGAAATTCATCTGCCAGGTGTCTGCCCATTTGGCCAACTTGTCCATGTCCCTCTGAAGTCGCTCAGTGTCATCCTCACAATTCACTCTTCTCCCGAGCTCAGCGTCATCTGCAAATTTGGAGATTGTGCGTTCAACCCCCGTCGCTAAGCTGTTAATATAAATCAGAAAAGGCAAGGATCCCAACACTGATCCCTGGGGAACACCACTTTCAACTCGTCTCCAGTCTGAGAAATGCCCATCTCTACCTCCCCTCTGTTTCCTATCTCTTACCAAACTTCTAATCCATGCTGCCAAGGACTCATCCATCCCAAATATTTCTCATTTGCTGATTTGCATGTTAGTGGAGCGGTGTAAAAGGCATGCGGAACGCTTGCCTTTTTCTGTCGAGGCATAGATTACAAAAGCAGGGTAGTCATGTTGGAGCTGTATAAAACTTTGGTGAGGCCACAGCTGGAGGACTGTGTGCAGTTCTGGTCGCCACATTATAGGAAGGGTGTGAATGCACTGGACAGGATGCAGAGGAGATTCACCAGGATGTATCTGAGCTGGAGTGTTTCAGCTTTGAAGAGAGCTGTGGGCCACACGGTGGCACAGTTGTTATCACTGCTGCATTACAGCGCCAGGGACCCAGGTTCGATTCCCGGCTCAGGTCACTGTCTGTGTGAAGTCTGCACGTTCTCTCCGTGTCTGCGTGGCTTTCCTCTGGGCGCTGCGGTTTCCTCCCACAGTGCGAATGATGTGCTGGTTAGGGTGCATTGGCCGTGGTAAATTTTCTCTCAGTGTAACCGAACACCAGAGTGTGGCATCTGGGGAATTATCACAGTAACTTCACAGTGTTAATGCAAGCCTACTTGTGACACTAATAAACAAAATTAAAAATGAGATGTTGAGTAGGCTTGTGTTGTATTCATTGGAGCAGAGAAGACTGGGGGGGGGGGCGACCTGATTGAGGTGGACAAGATTATGAGAGACATGAAGAGTGTGGATCGGGAGCAGCTGTTCCCCTTAGTTGAAGGGTCAGTCACGAGGGGACATAGGTTCAAGGTGAGGGGCAGGAGGTTTAGGGGGGATGTGAGGAAAATCTGTTTTACCCACAGGGTGGTGCCAGTCTGGAATGCGCTGCCTGGGAGGTTGGCAGAGGCAAGTTGCCTCACATCCTTTAAAAAGTAGCTGGATAAGCACTTGGCACATCATCACATTCAGGGCTATGGGCCAAGTGCTGGTAAATGGGGTGAGGTCGGTATGTTAGGTGGTCCTCACGTGTCGGTGCAGACTCGATGGGCCGAAGGGTCTCTTCTGCACTGTATGAATCTGTGATGAGGAAATGTTTTTAACGTAGTGACTGCTGGTATCTGGAATGTTCTGCCTTGATTCGCTGCAAGGATTCGCATTCCAACCATTATTCATGTAAATTGAGTCTGTGTCTTTATATGCCCTGATTGTGAACAGAATTCCCACTCACCTGAAGAAGGGGCTTGGAGCTCCGAAAGCTTGTGTGGCTTTTGCTCCCAAATAAAGCTGTTGGACTTTAAGCTGGTGTTGTTAAACTTCTTACTGTGTTTACCCCAGTCCAACGCCGGCATCTCCACATCATGTTCTGCCTGAGTCAGAGGTGGGAGAAGATTCCATCAAGAGGAAATTGAATGGGAAGCTGAAGGGAAAATATTGACAGGGTTACGGGGAGAGGGTGGAGGATTGGGAATAGTGAAACTGCTCTTGCAGTGTGTCGATCCAGGCTTGACGGGCTGAATGGCCTCCTGTGCTGTCCCCATTCTATGATTCACACACAAGTTAACTTCTCAGTGTCTATTAGGCCCCACTCGTTCCTCCATGATCAGTTCCAGCATTTCAAGTTCAGATCCCAGTACTTTTTAGTTGGGGCATTGAGGAGTAAAACAGAAATAGGAATGAGAGTGTCGGTGCGCTTATGTTTTTGTATTTTTGTGTGTGTGTGTGTGTGTGTGAGAGAGAGACAGTTTCTAAGTGTGTGCAAGTGTCTATTTCATTGTGTGTTTCTGTGTGTGTGATTGTGTTTCTCTGCGTGTGTCTGTGAGTGAGTGTGTGTCTGTGTGTGTCTCTCTCTCTGTGTCTTTGTGTATGTGTGTCTGTGAGTGTGTGTTTGTGTCTCTCTGCGTGTGTGCGTGTGTGTCCGTGAGTGTGTGTTTGTGTCTCTGTGTGTGTGTGTCCGTGAGTGTCTGTGTGTCTCTCTCTTTGTCAGTGTGTGTGTGTCTATGAGTGTGTGTGTGTGTGTGTGTGTGTGTGTCTGTATCTCTGTGAGTGCGTGTGCGTCTGTGTGTGTGTGTGTGTTTGTCATGATCTGTTTCAGCGGTGGAGCAGGCTCGATGGGTCAAATGGCCTCCAACTGCACATATTTGAGATTCAAATACATTGACACACATGCATGCTGACACACACACACACACACACACAGTCACACACACAGACATACACACACAGACACACACAGACACACAGACACACACACACAGACACACACACAGCGACTCACACACACACAGAGACACACAAACACACACACACACACACAGACACACAGACTCACACACACACACAGACACACACACACACAGTGAAATATATACACAGTATTGACATATGTATTGACCATTTAATGTGACTGAATGCTACACATCCTGGTTTGCCGATGACACAAAACATTAGACAGCATTGTAAGCAGCATCGCTGGAATCATCAGATTGCAAAGAGTTATTCATATTTTGTACATGGACAAAACTGGTGGAGAGGTTTCAGTGCAGGGAAATGTAATTTGACACAACTTAGATTTAAAAGGGATAGAACAGCGCACTTTAATAAATGATGAAATGACCGAAACAGTGGAAGCTCCAAATGTCCAGATATTTCACAGCTGAATTCGCACAATACACACAGCAATGGATCTGATATTGTGGAATTGTTGTAAATGTGGTTAATCTCAGTACGGAGGCTGTCTTCATGTTACAATGTTAATCTGATCACTCTCATCAAAACAGACTCAACATTTCTGTACAATGTGAATCAATCATCAGCTCAAATAGTTCAGGTTCAGTGTTTAAAATAACCAGTCACTTTTATGTGGCTGCTTTGGGAGTGTCAGTGGAATGTAGTTTACAGTCAAGTGCGAACAATTGCATTGGGGAATAATTGGAAGCAGTTTCCATTGAGAGCTTCCTGCATTCTGGAAATGTGTGTGATCCATTCAGAGATAGGAAATGGACGGATGAATAAAGATGCAGTTTGTTGTTAATTACATGAGATTGTCTGCCTTGAAGATTCACAAGTTCCATGTGCTGAGAGAAAGGAATGATTAAACAATGTCTATAATTCAAATCCTTCAGACAAGTGAAAAAGCAGGAGAACAACTGAATCCACAAACGCTGCCACAGACAGTATTCGAAGCTTCAACTTCATGTTTGAATGTGAAGGGCTGATTGAAATAAACAGGAGGCCACACTGGGATGCTGAGCAATTTGATTCCTGTTTTTCCTAAAGTTCAAAATAAAAATCTGTGATGAAACATTCCTTGGACAGAGCAGAGGGAATTTTACTCTGTATTTAGCCCATTCCAGTATTTGTGTTGGGAACATTTGATGAACAGTGCAGATTAAACATTATTCTTAACCGCTGGAATTTAAGTTGGGGGCTGATTTAATCAAACATTGAAAATAATGAGGGAAAGGGAGAGGCTGATAAAGAACAAGTTTTTCTGCTGGCTGGGAACTCCAGGATTTGGGAATATTTGAATGTTAGCCTCAGTTTAGAATTTTAGAATTGTAGAAATGGAAACATTGCCAGATGTGGTGTGGAGTGAGTTTGAAACAATCTTCTGCAAATGGCGAATGATGCTCAGTCACTTGTTATTATTTTAAACCTGGGGTTGATAGATTTTCCTTCGTCCAAGGGGTTAAGAGACAGAGAGTTAGATCACAGATCAGCCAGGATCTTATTGAATATTGGAACAGGCTTTCAGGAAGATTGTTCCAGATTCCAAACACACTCTTGATGAAGTGCTTTTTCTCACTTCACTTCTGATCCATTTCCCCATCAT
This sequence comes from Mustelus asterias, assembly GCF_964213995.1. Taxonomy (NCBI): domain Eukaryota; kingdom Metazoa; phylum Chordata; class Chondrichthyes; order Carcharhiniformes; family Triakidae; genus Mustelus; species Mustelus asterias. The sequence goes on from NW_027590109.1 coordinate 1,166,559, forward strand.
TTAGAATCTGTGCCCTCTAGTTCCTGACCATCTCTTGAGAGGGAAGAGTTTCTCACTCTTTAACCTGTGGATACACCTTTGGATCTTGAATCTCTCTCTCAAGTCTCACCTCAGCCTTCTTTTCTCCAAGGAAAACAGTCCCAACCTCTCCAATCTACCCTCGTAGCTACGGATCTTATTCCCTGGAATCATTCTTGTGAATCTCCTCTGCACTCTCTCCAATGTCTTCACATCCCTCCTCAAGTACGGTGCCCAGAACTGGGCGCAGTCTCCAGATGAGGCTTAACGAGTGTCTTATACAAGTTCAATATGTACTCCTTACTCTTGTCCTCAATTCCTCCATTAATAAAAGCTGGGATACCATATACTTCATTTACTGCTCTGTCAAAGTGCCCTGCCACCTTCACTGACGTATGTACATATTAGAATCATAGAATCCCTACAGTGCAGAAGGAGGCCATACAGCCCATCGAGCCTGCGCTAACAACATTCCCACCCAGGCCCTATCCCCGTGATGCAACGTATTTACCCTGATAATACTGGCATGAATTGAGAAATGGTTAACGGACAGAAAACAGAGCTTAGGTACAAGTGGGTCATTTTCAGGGTGCCAGGCTGTGACCAGCGGCTTATCACAAGGATCAGTACTCGGGAGCCCAGCTATTCACAATCCATATCATTGATTTGGACGTTTGGGATCAAATGTAATATTTCCGAGTTTGCAGATGACATGAAAGCAGGTGGAAGTGTGAGTTGTGAGGAGGATGTAGACTCTTCAAGGGGATGTGGGAGAGGCTGAATTAGTGGTGAAACCACACACGGAGTGTTGTGTACAGTTTTATCCTCTTACCTAAGGAAAGACATTCTTGTCCGAGAGGGACTTCAATGACATTTCACTGCATTAATTCCTGGGATGGAGGGATTGTCCTCTGAGGAAAGAAAATGGACTTTTACTTTATGCACTTGAGAAGCATGAGAGGTGACCTCACTCAAACTTGGACAATTCTTACAGGGCTCAGCAGGGTCGAGTCATAGAGGTTTACAGCATGGAAACGCGCTTTGGCCCAACTTGTCCATGCCGCCCAGTTTTTACCATTAAGCTAATCACAATTGCCTGTGTTTCGCCCATATCCCTCTATACCAATCTTACCCATGTAACTGTCTAAATGCTTTTTAAAACATAAAATTGTACCCGCCCCTGCTACTGCCCCTGGCAGCTCATTCCAGACATTCACCACCCTCTGTGTGAAAAGAATTGACCTCTGGACCCTTTTGTATCTCTCACTCTCACCTTAAACCTATGCCCTCTAGTTTTAGACTCCCCTACCTTTGGGAGAAGATATTGACTATCTCGCTAATCTATGCCCCTCATTATTTTACAGACCTCTATAAAATCTCCCCTCAGTCTTCTACGCTACAGGGAAAAAAGTCCCAGTCTGTGCAACCTCTCCTTAAAACCCAAACCATCATGTCCCGGTAGCATCCTAGTAAATCTTTTTTGCACTCTTTCTAGTTTAATAATATCCATTCTAAAATAGGGTGACCAGAACTGTACACAGTATTCCAAGCGTGGCCTTAACAATGTCTTGTACAACTTCAACAAGACGTCCCAACTCCTGTATTCAATGTTCTGACCAATGAAACCAAGCATGCCGAATGCCTTCTTCACCACTCTGTCCAGCTGTGACTCCACTTTCAAGAAGCTATGAACATGTACCCCTCGATCTCTTTGTTCTATAACTCTCCCCAACCCCCAAACATGAGCTGAGTAGATACAGGAAGGATGTTTCCCCCCGGATGGAGGCGGTGGGGGGGGGGGGGTGTCTAGAACCATGGCATAGTCGCAGAGTAAGGGGGCAGGACATTTAGGACTGAGAAAAGGACATAAGAAATAGGAGCAGGAGAAGGCCATCTAGCCCCTCGAGCCTGCCCCGCATTCAATAAGATCATGGCTGATCTGAAGTGGATCAGTTCCACTTACCCACCTGATCCCTATAACCCCTAATTCCCTTACCGATCAGGAATCCATCTATCCGTGATTTAAACATATTCAACGAGGTAGCCTCCACCACTTCAGTGGGCAGAGAATTCCAAAGATTCACCACCCTCTGAGAGAAGAAGTTCCCCCTCAACTCTGTCCGAAACTGACCCCCCTTTATTTTGAGGCTGTGCCCTCTAGTTCTAGCTTCCTTTCTAAGTGGAAAGAATCTCTCCACCTCGACCCTATCCAGCCCCTTCATTATCTTATAGGTCTCTATTAGATCCCCCCTCAGCCTTCTAAATTCCAACGAGTACAAACCCACTCTGCTCAGTCTCTCCTGATAATCAACACCCCTCATCTCAGGTATCAACCTGGTGAACCTTCTCTGCACTCCCTCCAAGGCCAATATATCCTTCCGCAAATAAGGGGACCAATACTGCACACAGTATTCCAGCTGCGGCCTCACCAATGCCCTGTACAGATGCAGCAAGACATCTCTGCTTTTATATTCTATCCCCCTTGCGATATAGGCCAACATCCCGTTTGCCTTCTTGATCACCTGTTGCACCTGCAGACTGGGTTTTTGCGTCTCATGCACAAGGACCCCCAGGTCCCTTTGCACAGTAGCATGTTTTAATTTTTTTCCATTTAGATAATAATCCGATTTGCTATTATTTCCTCCAAAGTGAATAACCTCGCATTTGTCAACGTTATACTCCATCTGCCAGATCCTCGCCCACTCACTCAGCCTGTCCAAATCTCTCTGCAGACCTTCTACGCCCTCCACACGATTCACTTTTCCACTTATCTTTGTGTCGTCTGCAAACTTTGTTACCCGACACTCAGCCCCCTCCTCCAGATCGTCTATATAAATGGTAAATAGTTGAGGCCCCAGTACCGATCCCTGCGGCACGCCACTAGTTACCATCCGCCAACCAGAAAAGCACCCATTTATTCCGACTCTCTGCTTCCTGTGAGGAGGAATTTCTTCCCTCAGAGTCATAGAGTGGTACAGTGAAGAAAAGGCCCTTCGACCCATTGAGTCTGCACCAACAGTAACTACCACTAAAGTTGTGCTAATCCAATTTTCCATCTCTTGTATCATATCTTTGAATGTTGTGATGTTTCATAAGAACATAAGAAATAGGAGCAGGAGTAGGCCATCTAGCCCCTCGAGCCTGCCCCGCCATTCAATAAGATCATGGCTGATCTGAGTGAATGTGTAATGTTTCAAGTGCTCATCCAAATGCTTTTGAAAGGTTGTAAGGTTTCCGACCTCCACTGCCTTCCCAGGCAGTACATTCCTGATTCCCATCACCCTCTGAGTGAATGTTTTTCTCAACTCTCCTCTGAATCTCCTGCCCTTTGCCCTAAAACGATGTCCCCTCATGATTGACCCCTCAACCAAGGGGAACAGCTGTTTCCTATTCACCCTGTCCATACCCCTCATAATCTTACACACCTCAATCAGCCTTCTCTGCTCTAAAGAAAACAATCCAAACCTATCCAGTCTCTCCTTATAGCTCAAATACTCCATCCCAGGCAACTTGCTGCTGAGCCTCCTCTGTACCCCCTCGAGTGCTATCATATCCTTCCTCTGGTGTGGTGACCAGATCTGGACACGGTACTCCAGCTGTGGCCTAACCAACACTCTGTACAACTCCAACATTAACTCTTTGCTCTTCTACTCTGCGCCATGACTGATAAAAGCAAGTGTCTCATCTGCCTTCTTTACCACTTGATTCACCTGCTCTGCTGCCTTCTGGGATCTGTGAATAATTGCCCAAGATCCATATGTTCCTCTGAGCTCCCCAGTGTCCTGCAACTCATTAAATACTCCCTTGCCTTGTTACTGCTTCCAAAGTGCATCACCTCGCACCTATCAGGGTCAAATACCATCTGCCACTGCTCTGCCTATCTGACCAACCCAGCGATATCTTCCTGTAACCTACAACCTTCTTCACTATGAACCATCCTACCAATCTTGGTGTCATCTGGAACCTTGCTTCTCATTGCCCCCACATTATCATCTGTCTCATTTATGTATAACAATAATAAGCCCCCCAGCACGGAGCCTTGTGGTGCACCACTGGACACCGGCCTCCAGCCACTCAAACAGCCTTCCAACACCATTCTTTGTGTCCAATTACTAAACCAGTTTCCGATCCATCTCGCCAAGTTTTCCTGAATTCCGTGTGCTTCCAGGATGGTAAATCTTTGGAATTCCCTATCCCAGAGGGCTGTGGAGGCTCAGTCATCGTTCACAGACTGAGATGGATAGGTTTCTACTGATTAAACATATTGCAAAGTTTCACCATCTGTGACCCCTTGTTCCAGCCTCTCCGCCCAACCCCCCTCTCCCCACCCCCTCAGCCCCTCAGCTGGAGGGAACAACATCCCTGTATTCAGTCAGTGCAGCCCAGTCAGAATTTATACATTTCAATTCGATCCCCTCTCATTCTTCGGAACTCCAGTGAATACAGGCCCAGTCGACTCAATCTCTCCTCATACGACAATCCTGCCATCCCAGGAATCAGTCTGGTGTGCCTCCGCTGCTCTCCCTCTATGGTAAGTGCAGCATTTCATAGTCACAGAGACAAAAACTGTACACAATATTCCAGGTGTGGTCTCACCGAGGGCCTGTACAGCTGCAGTAAGACATCCTTGCTCCTTTCCTCAAGTTCTCTTGCAATGAAGGCCAACATATCATTTGCCTTCCTAACTGTTTGCTGTAGCTGCATGCTTGCTTTCAGTCTCTGGTGTACTAGGACACCCAGGTCCCTTTGTATATCAACATTTCCCAATCTATCACCAATTAAATAACCCTCTGCCATTCTGCTTCTCTGTCCGAAGTAGTTAAATTCACGTTTGTCCACGTTATACAGCATCTGCCACGCATTTACCCATTCACTCAATTTACTGAAGTCACTGTGAAACATTTTAACATCCTTCTCACTACTCACATTCCCAACAAGTTTCATGGCATCAGCAAACTTGGAAATATTATTTTTGGTTCCCTCATGCAAATCATTGGTGTACATCTCGTGTGTGTCTCAGTGTCAGCTCGGAAACATGTACAGCACAATCCCATCCTGTTTCTGTCTTTCTATGGCTCTGTATCTGTATATATCTCTCTCTGAAATTAGAAAAAAGAAAATTACAGCACAAGAACAGGCCCTTCGGCCCTCCAAGCCTGCACCAACCATGTGTGAACTAAAACCCCCTCCCCTTCCAGGGACCATATCCCTCTATTCCCATCCTATTCTTGTATTTCTCCAGATGCCCCTTAAAACTCATTATTGTATCTGCTTCCACTACCTCTCCCAGCAGCGAGTTCCAGGCACCCACCACCCTCTGTGTAAAAAACTTGCCTCGTACATCTCCTTTAAACCTTGTCCCTCGCACCTTAAACCTGTGCCCCCTAGTAATTGACTCTTCAACCCTGGGAAATAGCTCCTGACTATCCACTCTGTCCATGCCTCTCATAATCTTGTAGACTTCTATCAGGTCACCCCCCTTGCCTCCATCATTCCAGTGAGAACAAACCAAGTTTCTCCAAACTCTCCTCATAGCTAATGCCCTCCATACCCGGCAACATCCTGGTAAATCTTTTCTGTACCCTCTCCAAAGCCTCCACATCCTTCCAGTAGTGTGGCGACCAGAATTGAACACTATATTCCAAGTGCGGCCTAACAATGGTTCTATAAAGCTGCAACATGGCTTGCCAATTTTTAAACTCAATGCGTGTGGCGTCAAAAGTTTGCTTATTTCCTAAATAACACTGACAACATTTCAAAACCGCTCCATTGTCGGTGAAACACTTTTGGAAACCCTAAAGCCATGAATAGTACTTTAGAAATGTCCATCCCCAAGTTGCTGTGAGGACATTCAGAGTCAGTGTGTGACTTGGGTCGAGGATAGACCAGCGAGGTCTCTCCTTAATGGCATTGAGTGACTCTTTAGCTTTTTTATGATGAGCAGAAACCTTTCATCTCTCTTGTGTCTAATTCATTCCAATTCTGTCCCTGACATGAATCAGTTGTGACTTTCTGTAGGAGCTGGAATGTTCTCTCTGGCGACAGAGAATCCATTGAGAGGAGGATCAGGTGTGACCTTTCTCTCCTGGAATCCATCTTTCCTGTTTGTGTCTTGTAGATTGTGTGTGGAGAGAGCAGAGGGAAAAGCCTGAGTGGATTTGTAATGAACAGGGGTTTGCTTTCATTCACAAACTGGAGCTGAAGCCAACGTGTGCAGATGTGAAGAATGGAGATCAGAAAAGGACCATGGGTAGAATTGGAGACTATTCTGCCCATCCAGATGTGCTGTCTTTTTGGAAGAGAAATCGAGTTAATCTCTATTTACAGAGGGAGAAGGTATTCCTCCTCCATTCTATATCTGTTTAGTTTTAGGCTGTCTGAGTGTGAGTGTAGTGTGTGTGCATATTTTTCTCAATCTGCCTGTCTCTCAGTCCCCCTGCTCCCAGAATCTGTTTCTCTCTCCACAGATGCTGCCTGACCTGTTTGGTATGTCCTTATTTTCTGTTTCAGTATCTGAGGAGTTGCGTATGGTGCTGAACATTGTGCAATCATCAGCGAACATCCGCGCTTCAGACCTTGTGATGGAGGGAAGGTCAGTGTTGGAGCAGCTGAAGATGGTTGGGGCCTCGGACACTCATGCTGAGGAACTCCTGCAGGGACATCCCGGGACTGAGAGGATCGGCTTTGAGATAATCGGCACATTGGGGGAAAGGTTGAAAACCAGAGGATGCTGAATTCAGGTAAATGGCGACAGCGGCAACATGAGGAAATGTTTCTAACGTAGTGAGTGTCCAGTATCTGGAATGTACTGTCTGAGGGTGAGGTGGAAGCAGATTCCATCAAGGACTTCCAGGGGAAGTTGAATGGGAAGCTGAAGGGGAAATATTTACAGGGTGACGGGGAAAGGGTGGAGGAGTGGGAATAGTGACATTGCTTTTGCAGAGTGTCGCACTGGCTTGATGGGGCTGAATGGCCTCCTGTGCTGTCCCCGTTCTATGATTCAGATGCAAGTTATCTTCTCAGTGTCTATTAGACCCCACTCTTTCCTCCATGATCAGTTACAGCATTTTAAGTTCAGATCCCAGAACGTTTTATTTGGGGATTTGAGGAGTGATTTGTTTTCCAGCCTGGCCGAGAATTTGATGCTGTAACTGAAGCCACAATGGAATGATCCTGAGGTCAGATTATGATCCACTGAGACACAGCTGGCTCCGAGCTTCCTGAAAAATGTCGCTGTTGTGTTCCCGGCCAGATGATTTCTCCGTCTTGTGTCGGCCGGCTGTGCCACAAGGATCTGGACTTTGTTCCCAGATGTTCACAATGTTTATCAATGATTTGGATGTGGGGACCTAATGTAATATTTCCAAGTTTGCGGATGACACAAAGCTCGGTGGGAATGTGAGTTGTGAGGAAAATGCAAAGTGGCTTCAAGAGGATTTGGACAGACATTGTCTCTCAGTGCCTCTCTCAATCTGGCTCTCTCTTTCTCTCACTCTCCTTGACCCTGTCACCTGTTGGTCTCTGCATCTCTCGCTCTCTCTGTAGGAATAAGAAAGACAGGAACTTGTGTAAAATAAAACTGAGACACAGGTGAGTTGAGTAATGAATGAAACAAGGCCGAACACAGCAGTATCTCTGATGATGCTGAATGTAAGAGAAACAGATCAAATCTATTCCTGGGGAAGTGCAGCAACAGCTTAGAAATTGTCGGGTGTGGTGTCGATAGAGGCATGGCTGCGTGCGTTAATAACTGTGACTTCACTGAGTGCATTGGAAACAGTGACATAGTTGAGTGAAGCAATAACTAAGTAAAGACCAATTTTAGAATATACAGAGGGATGGCCCCATGCATTAAGAAGAGAAACTGTATCTAGTTTATAGGGGTGGCACAGTGGTTAGCACTGCAGCCTCTCAGCGCCAGGGACCCGGGTTCGATTCCCGACTTGCGTCACTGTCTGTGTGGAGTCTGCATGTTCTCCCCGTGTCTGGGTTTCCTCCGAGTGCCCCGGTTTCCTCCCACAGTCTGAAAGACATGCTGTTCGGTGGATTGGCCGTGCTAAATTCTCCCTCAGTGAAGCCGAACAGCGCCGGAGTGTGGCAACTAGGGGATTTTCACAGCAACTTCATTGCAGTGTTAATGTAAGCCTACTTGTGACACTAATAAATAACATTGAAACTGTATAAAGTGTTATACACACAGATACAGTGCTGAGGTAAAGAGAACTGGAGAGATGCTCCACATTCATTACCCAGACATAAGAACATAAGAAATAGGAACAGGAGTAGGCCATCTAGCCCCTCGAGCCTGCCCCACCATTCAATAAGATCATGGCTGATCTGACGTGGATCAGTACCACTTACCCGTCTGATCCCCATAACCCTTAATACCCTTACCGATCAGGAATCCATCCATCCATCCGTGCTTTAAACATATTCAGCGAGGTAGCCTCCACCACCTCAGTGGGCAGAGAATTCCAGAGATTCACCACCCTCTGGGAGAAGAAGTTCCTCCTCAACTGTGTCTTAAACCGACCCCCCTTTATTTTGAGGCTGTGTCCTCTAGTTTTAACTTCCTTACTAAGTGGAAAGAATCTCTCCGCCTCCACCCTATCCAGCCCCCGCATTATCTTATAAGTCTCCATAAGATCCCCCCTCATCCTTCTAAACTCCAACGAGTACAAACCCAATCTCCTCAGCCTCTCCTCATAATCCAAACCCCTCATCTCCGGTATCAACCTGGCACAGACATGGTCTAGTTTATTTTTTATAAAGAGTGACATGGTTAAATGCAGTGATAATTTAAGCAGGTTCCCTCCCTAACAGCACTGTGGGTGTACCTACACCACATAGACAGCAGCGGGTTCAAGACGGCAGCTCACCACCACCTTCTCCAGGGCAACTAGGAATGGGCAATAAATGCTGACCTAGCCAGTGACACCCACATCACAAGAATCAATAAATATTCATCTAACCCAGCACATGGTCCAATGAAATATCAATCCATACATGGTATTAATACTGTGAGAACTCAAAAAGGGTTGATTGTAGTGTCCACAGCAGCATGGTGTAATGTAGTATTCACTGAGACAACTGAGCGTATAAACAGCGACTGGGTTGAGTGCAGTGATAACTGGGAAAGGAGCTAATGTCCGGGATTCTCCGGCTGTTCACTCGTGGGGAATTCTCTGCTCTCGTTCCCCTGCCTCTGGTTTCCTGCTAGCGTGAGGTGACTTCAATGGGAAATCCCATTGACAGCGACAGGACCAAAAACTCCCTCTGCTAGTGAACGGTGTGTCACCTCTCACTGCCCAGAAAGCTGCTGAGGGGAGACTGGAGGATCCCAGAAACTATGTTAAAAATAGTCATATTGGCAGCAGCAGGAAAATATTACATCCCAAACTCAGTAATATTCACAATGATATTCTCCAATCAGCTGAAGGGCAGAATTTACTGATACAAGACCCAGATTGTAATAACTGAGAGAGGTATCAGGCAGAGATTACTGATACCAGGCCCAGATTGTAATAACTGAGAGAGGTTTAGGGCAGAGATTACTGATACCAGGCCCAGATTGTAATAACTGAGAGAGGTTTAGGGGAGAGATTACTGATACCAGGCCCAGATTGTAATAACTGAGAGAGGTTTCGGGCAGAGATTACTGATACAAGGTCCAGATTGTAATAACTGAGAGAGGTTTAGGGCAGAGATTACTGATACCAGGCCCAGATTGTAATAACTGAGAGAGGTTTAGGGGAGAGATTACTGATACCAGGCCCAGATTGTAATAACTGAGAGAGGTTTCGGGCAGAGATTACTGATACAAGGTCCAGATTGTAATAACTGAGAGAGGTTTGGGGCAGAGTTTACTGATACAAGACCCAGATTGTAATAACTGAGAGAGGTTTAGGGCAGAGATTACTGATACAAGGCCCAGATTGTAATAACAGAGAGTGGTTTCGGGCAGCGTTTACTGATACAAGTCCCAGATTGTAATAACTGAGAGAGGTTTAGGGCAGAGATTACTGATACCAGGCCCAGATTGTAATAACTGAGAGAGGTTTCGGGCAGAGATTACTGATACCAGGCCCAGATTGTAATAACTGAGAGAGGTTTCGGGCAGCGTTTACTGATACAAGTCCCAGATTGTAATAACTGAGAGAGGTTTAGGGCAGAGATTACTGATACAAGACCCAGATTGTAATAACTGAGAGAGGTTTAGGGCAGAGATTACTGATACAAGACCCAGATTGTAATAACTGAGAGAGGTTTAGGGCAGAGATTACTGATACCAGGCCCAGATTGTAATAACTGAGAGAGGTTTAGGGCAGAGATTACTGATACCAGGCCCAGATTGTAATAACTGAGAGAGGTTTAGGGCAGAGATTACTGATACCAGGCCCAGATTGTAATAACTGAGAGAGGTTTCGGGCAGCGTTTACTGATACAAGTCCCAGATTGTAATAACTGAGAGAGGTTTAGGGCAGAGATTACTGATACAAGACCCAGATTGTAATAACTGAGAGAGGTTTAGGGCAGAGATTACTGATACAAGACCCAGATTGTAATAACTGAGAGAGGTTTAGGGCAGAGATTACTGATACCAGGCCCAGATTGTAATAACTGAGAGAGGTTTCGGGCAGAGTTTACTGATACCAGGCCCAGATTGTAATAACTGAGAGAGGTTTAGGGCAGAGATTACTGATACAAGGTCCAGATTGTAATAACTGAGAGAGGTTTCGGGCAGTGATTAATGATACCAGGCCCAGATTGTAATAACAGAGAGGTTTAGGGCAGAGAATACTGATACAAGGCCCAGATTGTAATAACTGAGAGAGGTTTAGGGCAGAGTTTACTGATACCAGGCCCAGATTGTAATAACTGAGAGAGGTTTCGGGCAGAGATTACTGATACCAGGCCCAGATTGTAATAACTGAGAGAGGTTTCGGGCAGAGATTACTGATACAAGGCCCAGATTGTAATAACTGAGAGTGGTTTCGGGCAGAGTTTACTGATACATGATCCCGGCAGGATTCACTGTTTGATAATCCAGCTGTTTGGCCCCGTTATGAGCACACCTTCCATGGCCATCAAGTCCGGAAGTCGGCCTTGAACCCTTGAAGAATGAGAGGCGACCCCATTGAAACAGACTTAAAATTCTTACAGGGTGTGACAGGGTGGATGTAGATTGGATGTTTCCCCTGGCTGGTGAGACTAGAACCAGGGGACACAATCTCAGAATCAGGGGCAGACCATTGAAGACTGAGATGAGGAGGAATTTCTTCACTCAGAGGGTGGTGAATCTTTGGAATTTTCTATTCCAGGGGGATGTGGAAGCCCAATCATTCAGCATGTTCAAGACGCAAATCGATTGTGTGAAATAAAATAGGAATATGTGTGTGTGTGTTTGTTTGTGTGTGTGTGTGTGTCTGTTTGTGTGTCTGTCTGTTTGTGTGTGTGTGTGTGTGTGTGTGCATGCGTGTGTGTGTGTGTGGACATGTTTCCGTGTGTCTTTATTACTGTGTGCGTGTGAGTGTTACTGGGTGAGAATATCTGTTTCTGTGTGTTTTCATAGAATCCTAGACTCCTACAGTGCAGAAGGAGGCCATTTGGCCCATTGAGTCTGCACCGACCACAATCCCACTCAGGCCCTATCCCCATCACCCCATGCATTTACCCGAGCTAGTCTCTCTGACGCGGAGAGACAATTAAGCACGGCCAATGCACCCTAACCAGAACGTCTTTCAGACTGTGGGAGGAAACCGGAGCACCCGGAGGAAACCCACGCAGACACGGGGAGAACGTGCAAACTCCGCACAGACAGTGACCCAAGGCGGGAACCGAACCCGAGTCCCTGGCACTGTGAGGCAGCAGTGCTGTGTTTTTGATGTGTGTGTGTGTGTTTCTGTGTGTGTGTGTTTATTGTGTTTGTGTGTGTGCTTTTTGTGCAAATTTTATGTGTGTTTGTGTGTGCGTGGTTTGTGTGTGTGTGTTTTGTGAGTGTTGGTGTGTGCGTGTTTTGTGTGTGTTGGTGTGTGCGTGTTTTGTGTGCGTACGTGCCCCATGATCTGTTTGAATGCTGGCGCAGGATCGATGGGCCAAATGGCCTACACCTGCTCCTATTTTCTTTTGAGATTTAAATACATTGACACACATGCACGCTGACACACACACACAGAAAGATATACACAGTGTTGACGTATTTATTGACCACTTAATGTGACTGAATGCTACACATCCCAGTTTACCAAAGACACACAATATTCAGCAGCATTGTAAACAGCGCAGCTGGAAACATCAAATTGGGGATTTGGTTTGAAAAAGGGTCAAAGCCTCTCTTGCTAAAGGCTGTTTGTCTATTGTGCTGACAGTGATACACTGCCATCCTCTGCTGCCTGCTGGACATTGCTCCAGCCGCAGAGAGAGTGAAGTAGATCAGAAACTCACTGGGAGAGAATGTAGCTTCACACAGTATCCATCCAAAATGACAGGAGCATCAGCACACACACAAGCTCCGTGTGGAGACTGAGAGGGGCTCAGTGTGGAACACAAACCTTCACACTGAACCTGGAAGGACATTGATAAAGAGTTTAAAACAAAACTTCAGCAAATGTTTTGAAACATTTTGGTCCGTGGAAAAGTGCAGTGTGTAAAAAGCTGAAGATGTTTCCATTTCACATCTTCCTGCTTTGGGGAAATGGGAGTTATCTTTGCATTCACAAGGATATGGGGAGGGAGATGTTTGAATGGACATTCAGCTTTTTGGGTGATTAAAGTGTTAATTTGTTTCCAGAAGCTGTTTACAGTGATTGTCCCGAGAGATTGTATTGTTTCAGTGATGTCGACGTCTCCAATACTTCAGACAGAGGAAGGAAACAATATACAAAAGGAAAGATTGGGGGAATCACTACATTGAAGGTGTGAGGCCTCATCACTCTCTGTCTGGTTTTGTTCTGAAATCTTTACATTTTTAAACACTGAAACCTCTTGCCCTTGTTGGGAATATCACTGCGGTTTGAGAAAAGCAAACACTGATCCCACACTAAACACCTCCCCCCCCAACACAGGACTGAGCAGAGAGTGTGAAATGTGACTGGTGTCAGAGTGGATTGTCAAACAGAAGGGATTTGAAAAATCTCTAAATGATTCATTGATTAAAAACTCTAACATTAATGTCCCGCATCATAAACATCTGCTTCATTATTGTATCTTTCTTTTACAGATCAAGTGATGGGTTGAATTTTGGACGTTGTAGATTTCCCTCAGCTGATTATTAAGATTCCTGATTGACACAAATACAATATCTGCTGTCGGTGACCCCAACAGTGAAATTCTCTCAGTTTATCATTCTGAATCTGTCACTGAGACAATTGTGGGCGGTAGTTCAGTTTTCAGTGTGAAATGTAGAAGGTAACTTTTGTTGTAATGTAATTGTAGTCAGTAGTTTTCCTGTAGTTTAAATCTCAGGTATAAATTAATAACTTTTCTCGTTCCTTATTCACAATTGTTCATTTCCCGTGATGTTGAGCTCTGGTTTTCTCTTTCTGGTGTCTGGTACAGCTGTACAGATATTGGGCAGCTCAGAGAGTAGGGGTTCAGATCTCATTGTGAAGCTCAAAGGTCAGATTCACTTTTGTTAACTTTAAAATCAATTTTCCTGTCAAATATTCTCTGAATTTTTAAATAAATATTGAATGGAAAATTAAATCTGACTTTGCCAAACTCTCTTTCTGTATTTCTCTGTTAGTGTGTTTATGTGTGTGTCTCTCTGTCTCTATCTCTCTGTGTATCTGTGTGTCTCTCTGTCTCTGTACTTCTCTGGATCTGTGTCTCTCTCTCTGCCTCTGTGTGTATATCTCTCTATGTATCTGTGTGTGTCTCTCTGTCTCTGTCTCTGTGTTTCTCTGTCTCTGTGTGTCTCGATGCTAAGGGCCTAGTATTTCAGGCTCTGACCTGAACCCACAATCTCTCTGACTCTGAGCGAAGATGACTCCATTGAAGGTGTGAGGCCTCATCACTTTCTGTCTGGTTTAGTTTTGTAATGTTTACATGTTTAAACACTGAAACCTCTTGCCCTTGATAAGTTGGGTATATCACTGCGGTTTGAGAAAAGCAAACACTGACCCCGCACTAAACACCCCCCAACACAGGACTGAGCAGAGTGTGTGAAATGTGACTGGTGCGAATGTGGATTGTCTTTTAAAAGTGGGTGAGAAACACTTCATTTTCAAATCTTTACCCTGCTTCTGGAGCGTCTCAGATTCCACCTAATCTGCACATCTTTGGACTCTGGAAAGAAACCGGGGCACCCGCAGGAAACCCATGCAGACACAGGGAGAATGTGCAAACTCAACTCCCAACCGAGAATTGAATCCTGGTGCTGTGAGGCAGCAGTGCTAAACACTGTCCACCATGTCGCCCTATCCCATGTATTGGGACACGGTGAAAAGTATTGTTTCTTGCACGCGACACAGACAAAACATACCGTTCATAGAGTTCATTCGGGAGAAGGAGAGGAGAGCGTGCAGAATACAGTGTTGCAGTTACCGATAGGGTATAGAGAAAGATCAGCTTAATGTATGGTAGGTCCACTCAAAAATTAACATTCTGACCAAATACTAAAGCTTTCCACAAAACAAGGCTCACAAATTCAACACCACTTTCCTTTGTCCCCTCTCCCATCATGCTGTGTTCGGAGTCTCTGATCGATGCTAAGGGCCTAGTATTGGAGGCTCTGAGCTGAACCCACAATCTGTCTGATTCTGAGGGAAGATTACTGCCACTCAGATACAGCTGGCTGCAGTATCCCCTTGAAATATATCTGTTGTGTAAAGGGTCACATGTTTTTTTTTCACTGTGTCTGCTGTCCTTAAAGAACTATTGAATAATCTAAACATCCGCATTAATGATCACAGAACAAGGCCAACATGGGGGAATCGAGTATCAGGTTTAAAAGTTTGTTTATTAGTGTTACAAGTAGGGTTACATTAACACTGCAATGAAGTTACTGTGGAAAATCTGTAGTCGCCATGCTCTGGCGCCTGTTTGGGCAACTTGGGGAGAATTTAGCATGGCTGATACAACTAACCAGCGCATCTTTCGAACTGTGGGAGGAAACCGCAGCACCCGGTGGAAACCCACGCAGACACGGGGAGAATGTACAAACTCCACACTGACAGTGACCCAAGCCAGGAATCAAACCCGGGTCCCTGGCGCTGTGAGGCAGCAGCGCTAACCACTGTGCCGCCCCTCATCGAAACATTGTGCAGTTGTGGAATGCACAGGATAGGAGGGATGTGATAGCACTGGAAAAGGTGCAGAGGAGATTCACCAGGATGTTGCCTGGCCTGGAGAGTTTTAGTTCATAGAATCATAGAATCCCGACAGTCCAGAATGAGGCCATTCGACCCATCAAATCTGCACGGACTCTTACCCAGGCTTACCCCATAACCCCACGTATGTTCCCGCTAATCCCCCTAACTGATACATCGTGGGACCCTCAGGGCAATTTTGCATGGACAATGCACCCGGAGGAAACCCACGCAGACACGGGGAGAATGTGCCAACTCCACACAGACAGTAACCCGAGGCCGGAATTGAACCCGGGTCCCTGGCGCTGTGAGGCGGCAGTGCTAACCACTGTGCCACCGTGCCGCCACTCAAACTGAAGAGAGATTTTATAGACTGAGGGTGTGATCTTACCACCTGTTGACGCCACACTCCCGCTCAGCGAGGTCGGAGAATCTGGTGACCAGCCAAATCTCCTTTCACTGCAGTGGGATGGGAAAATCCTGCCGGCCTGAACGGTGATAAGAATCCACCCTGGGGTTGTTTTCCGTGGAGCAGAGGAGGCTGAGGGGGAACATGATGGAGGTGGATAAGATTATGAGGGACATCGATAGAGTAGACGGGAAGAAAGCTTTCCCCTTGGTGGTGGGATCAATGACCAGGGGGTATAGATTTAGGGTAAGGGGCAGGAGGTTTACAGGGGATGTGAGGAAAACCTTTTTCACCCAGAGGGTGGTGGGAGTCTGGAACTGTCTGCCTGAAAGGGTGGTGGAGGCAGAGACCCTCAGAACGTTTAAGAAGTGCTTAGCTATGCATTTGCAATGCCAAGGCTTACCAGGCCGTGAGCCAAGTTGGGTGATTTGTCTTTGACCGGCACAGATGCAATGGGCCGAAGGGCCTTTTCTGTTCTCTGGACCTCCATTGCTAAAACACAACCTCACTGACCCAGCTTCTGGTCATCCATCCAAATCTCTCCCTCCACAGCTCGGGGACAAATCCTGCCGCGCAATCTTCCTTTGAAGTGCCCCCCCCCCTGGGTTTTGCCCCCCCCCTGGGTTTTGCCCCCCCCCTGGCATTGCCCCCCCCCCCCCGATTGCCCGCCCCCCGATTGCCCGCCCCCCGATTGCCCGCCCCCGGATTGCCCGCCCCCCGATTGCCCGCCCCCCGATTGCCCGCCCCCCGATTGCCCGCCCCCGATTGCCCGCCCCCGAATTGCCCGCCCCCGAATTGCCCGCCCCCGAATTGCCCCCCCCGATTGCCCGCCCCCCGATTGCCTGCCCCCCGATTGCCCGCCCCCCGATTGCCCGCCCCCGAATTGCCCCCCCCCAATTGCCCGCCCCCCAATTGCCCGCCCCCCAATTGCCCGCCCCCGGATTGCCCGCCCCCGATTGCCCGCCCCCCGATTGCCCGCCCCCGGATTGCCCGCCCCCGGATTGCCCGCTCCCCGATTGCCCGCCCCCCGATTGCCCACCCCCCCCGATTGCCCGCCCCCCGATTGCCCGCCCCCGATTGCCCGCCCCCGAATTGCCCGCCCCCGAATTGCCCGCCCCCGAATTGCCCCGCCCCCGAATCCCACTCTAATCACCCCCCCACTCACTCTCTCTCAGGAACTCGCCGCCAAAGCCCTCTGAGCCACTCCCAATCCTTCTCAACCCGCTGCCCTCAATCTCCACTAATTCCCCCCCAAAACTCCCCTTTCCCCCACCTGATTCCCTGTCCCTCTGCCCGATCTGCTTCAATCCGACTCTGTAAGCACCCCCTCCCCCCGCTCAATCTCTCTGACACCCACTGCCAATCTGACTCTCAGCCCCCTGAATCCTCCAAGTTCCTGCCCCAAATCCTCAGCCCCCCCCCAAAGGCTCCCTTTGCCCCCCCTGCCAAAATCAAGCCACCCAATCCTTCCTCAGTCCTCCCCACCCCTGAATCCCTCTGAGTCACCCCCCCACTCCGAATCGCTCGACACCCCCCCCAATTCTAACCCTGATGCAAGGCCCCACCCTAAATCCCTCTCTGAATTTCCCCCCTCCCAAATCCCTATAAATCCACCCCGCCCTCAATCCCTTTCCCTCCACCCCGACTCGCCCCCCCGCCATCTCCCTCTGACTCCCTACCCCATCCAGACCCTCCCCAGATTCTAAGCCCCTGAGATTCCTCTGGAATCCCCCCTGAATGTCTCCCGAGATCGCACCCACCCTCGCCACATTCCTCTGCCCCCGAATCCTGCTCCCTCTCCAATCCCACCCCTTCAATCTGTCTGAGCACCAAACCATGTCTTTTAATCCCCGTAAACCCCCCAATCCCTCCTGTATCCCTCAGAACCCCAGAAATTCCCCTCTGAGCCCCCTCTTCCCAAATCCCCCTCAATTCCCCCCGATTCCCTCCCTCTCAGCCCCGCTAAATCCCAAAGTCCCCATGAGACCCTTAAATCCCCCTGAATCCCTCTAATTCCCGACCACAATCCCTGAGTCTACCCCTACATCCCTCTCCACTCTCCCCCTTTAATCCCCCTCAATCCCCCCCCCACTCCAGCCAAATCTGTCGTCCCTCCTCACAATCCCTCTAAATCTCCCGATCCTTCCCTCTGAGCCCCGTATCCCTCTAAGTTCCCCTCTTTCCCCCCCCGCCCCTCTCAACCTGGCAAATTCCCACTCCCTCCCTGTGAACAGCCTCTGGACTGACAGATCCCCCCCTTTCTAATTAGTACCCCCCCCCCCTCCGCGTGTCCATCCCCGTCCACCACCCCCCTGTAAACAGCTCCTGGTGGAGTTGGATGTGGAAACTCTGCCCATTTAAAACATTAACGTTCAAATGACTAATTCCCTTGACACTGAGCAGCCTGTGTTATAACATCCCCCACCCCCATCCTGTACAACAGACCCCCTGTCTGATTCCCCCTCCCCCCTCCTCCATTGCCCCCTTTCTCTGATAACCCCTGACTCTGGTCAGCCCTTTCAGCAGTGCTGAATCCCTCTGAATTGCCCCCGATTCCCTCCCTCTGCGTTCCTGGGCCCTTGCTGCTTGTGAACAGCAAACCCGTGATCTGGCCCGTCCCCCACGAGAGAGCAGAGAGAGAGAGAGATATATAAGAGACAGAGAAGTAGAGATATGGAGATAGAGAGAATGCTGCTGTAATTCAGACAGAATGATTCACAGAGAGGGGGAAGCAGAGATCAGAGAGATGGAGATGGGGAGGATGCGACTGTAATTCAGACTGATTCACAGAGAAGGAAGCAGAGATCAGAGAGAGGGGGAAGCAGATAGAGAGAGGGAAGCGATAGAGAGAGAGATAAGAGACAAATAAAAGCAGAGTTAATGTTAAAATTTTATTTGTTAATCACAAGTAGGCTTACATTAACACTGCAATGAAGTTATTGTGAAAAGATATAGAGATGGGGAGTGAGAGAGAATGCTGCTGTACTTCAGACAGAATGAGTCACAGAGAGGGAGCAGAGATAGACAGAGGGGGGAGCAGAGATAGAGAGAGAGAGACGGAGAGGAGGCTGCTGTGATTGAGATAAAATGATCCACAGAGAGAGAGAGAGAGACGGAGAGGCTGAGATACAAAGTGAGATGTCGAGATAAATAGAAAGTGGGGCTTTGGCAAGACAGAGTGACAAAGTTTCAGAGAGAGAGTGAAAGATAGAGAGAAGGAGAGAAAAAGGGAAAGATGCTGCCATTGTGAGAGGCTGAGGTATAAAGGATGGGGAGAGACCGGGATTGGAAAGATGTGGAGAAACAGTTCTGAGGATGGGGGAGTTGCACAGACAGAGCTTCAGGGAGAGGGATTGAAATCTGTGGGATTACATTGGAGCAGGGATCACTGGGAATGCCCCCTCCCCCTGACACACAGACCACTAACCCTCCGTGTAAAAGTCCCACCAGTCTATCTGTGAATAAAAATGAACGACAAAGACACGGGGACTTTTATTAATATTTTTCTCTCTGGTTATAGCTCTTGTCCGAGGATTCCTCACGGCAAAACTATTCGCTCTCTGCATCGCCAAAGTTTCCAAAGGAATTCTCCTTGGAAGAGAGAAAGAGAAAATAAAGTGAAATTTGATTAAACACAAAACAAAAGCTGACTATAAACAATAAAAGGCACAGCAAGATCCCAGGACTTGCTGAAATTCACAATCTCACTGGGGGAGGTGGGGGAAACATTCATTTTCACCTCCTCATTATTAAACCCTGACAAAATGGGAACAAGTTTCAAATGCAATGAACTTGCAACTGCCTCCTGACTGTCCCGATATTGAATTTATTAAACACATCAAAGCATTCTGGGGGCTTTACTCCAGAGACAGGCCAGTGAATAAACACAGGAGGCCCCAATGAAGTTCCCACTTCTGTCAGTCACCTCTCTCCGCCCCCCCCCCCCTCTGTTTCTCCCTCTCCGTCTCCTACACACTTCCCCCAGATCTATATCTGTCCAATACCCCGTCTCTGGATAACCTGTCCTGATCTCTGCTCTGTTTCTCTACCTCGAGGTGAACCTGGATTGAAATGCTCTCTCTAAGTTTCTGTCTGACCGTTTAAAATAAAACTCACAATCAAAAGGGAAATGAGAGGGGGGCGGGGGGGCAGGAAAATCCACAATCCCACCCTGAAGCGGCTGCTTCACATTTTATTGAACCATTGAATTCAGCCACTTAAACCCTGTTGGGGAATTAAGCGAATGCAAAAGTGCTGCTGAGATTTAGGCCGTGAAGTGCGGCCTAGTCACAGAGGCTGCATTATTCCTCAGGTGGAAAGAACAAACCCCCCTCTCTCCCACCCCCCAGTTAAACAGAACAATCTTCTCCATCCACACCCACAAATCCCAGCGCCCTGTCTAAAAACACAAGCAGGACTCTGGGATTGAGAACAAGCCTTTCCCCCAGGCTCAGGAATTTGAATTTCAGCTCCCTCTCCCTCCTGAGTGCTTCACAGTGAGAGGGAGAGAGAGACTGGGAATGCTGCAATCAGGATCCCACAGGGAGTCCCACACTGCAGGAGGACACCTCCCCCCCCCCCAGAGCCTCTGTCTCTATCCCACTACCCCCCTCCACTGAGCACTCAACACTCCCCACCCCTTCTCTGTTCACCCTGTTTCTCTCTCTCTACCCCACCCTCCTTCCCCTCCATCTTTTTATGTTTAAAGCATGGGGCTCTGTCATAGTGTGAGGAATATGGGGCAGGGGGACGGGGCAGGGGGACGGAGCATGAGTGCACAGCAAGATCCCACACACACACAGCTTGAACACGGCCAGATACAAAGTGATTTTGAAGTGAGGATTGGGGTAAAGTGAGTGGGAAATGAGGGAACCACACGTCTCCCTCTCTTTCCCCTCCATCTCTCCCCCACCGCAAATGAAAATAATAAGTCACTCCAGCATTGGTGCTGTTTGTACATTCGATATGAACAGGGAACCTTCCACTTCGAGCAGAGTCACACCCTTCTCCCATTCCCTCTTTCTCGTGCTGTTTCTCTCTTTCTCTGCCTCTATCTCTGAACCTGTCCAGCCCCCTCTGTGTCTCTTTTGCTTTCCCCCCAGATCTATATATATATCCAATACCCCATCTTTGCCCCGGTCTCTCTTACTCTGGATAATCTGTCCTGATCTCTGCTCTGTTTCTCCGTCTGGGGATGAATGGGGATTAAAATGCTCTCTCTGATAAGTTTCTGTCTGACCGTTTCAAATAATGACGTGTTGTGAGCCACGTTTGCTATTTCTCAGTGATTTCCATGGGGAAATGGGGAGGGAAGCTCCTGCAAAGCCACATCTCTCTCTCACTGCAATGTGGCAGCAGCCACATTCCAATATCTTTATATTGGGAAAAAATCTATTCAAACACAACAGCCCAGATTCAGCCTCAGTCACACAGCCGCTGGTTACAAATCCCACCTTCTGGGAGGGTGTGAGTGAGGGTCTTTTCCCCAGAGACTGGGGAGCTGGGCTGTGAGTGCAGAGCAGAGGACCCCCCCCTAACCCACCCCCCGCTCCAGTGTGTCTCCTCTCCCTGCCCCTCTGCCTTTGATCTCCCTCTGTGACCCTCCCTTTCTCTCTCTCTCCTTCCCTGATAACTCACAATCAAAGGAGAAAGATGGGAGAGAGAGAGAGATAGCAGGAAAACCCACAATCACATCCCCAATCCGATGGAATAAAGCGGCTGCTGCAGGTTTTATTCGGCTGCTTTTCTCTCTCTCTCTCTCTGTCTGTCTCTCCTTCCCCCACTCCCTGTCTTTCTCTGTCTCTGTCTGTCTTTCCCTCCCTCCCTGTCTCTCTCTTTCTCTCTCTCTGTCTTTCCCTCCCTGAAATTAAATCCAAAAAATTCACATTGGTGTTTTCCATCACATTTTATTGAAAGATGAAATATAGACAGGAATGTCTGGGGAGAGAGAGAGGGGAGGGGTGCTGGGATTGGTAAGAACGCTGGAGAGACAGAGACAGGGAAATTATGAACGCCCCCCCCATCCAAATAGAAATTCCTGGGAAAAGAGGGAGGAGAATCTGGAGTCACACAGCACAGAAACAGGCCCTTCGGCCCACCAGGTCTATGCTGGCCATCAAATTCCAATCTATACTCCCCCCATTCCCCAGCACTCGCTGCACAGCCTACGATGCCTCGGCGATTGAAGTGCTTTAATTTACCCGACCCCGTTTACACTTCTTCCTTTGAACCCACTTTGCGGTCCGTGAGCGAGATTTTGTTTAATAAAGTGTGGTCACTGTTGCAGTGCGAGCAAAGGCCACAGGCCCAGTGTGTGCACAGCAAGATCCCACAACAACAGCAGCAGCAGCAACAATGTGAACCTGAATCAAATGGGACACAGTCCTCCCCAACACACCCCCAACACTCTCGCCTGCTGTGAGCCCCCTTCCCCACTCACTACCCTGTGTGTCTCATCCCAAATTCCCAGAAAGGGTTGAACTCCCTCTTTAAACGAAGCCAAACCCTTTTTAAAACACAATCTCTGTGGTGCTCTGGAAGATCCCAGAAGGTGCAGTTCGCTGTGTTGAGTGTGTTTTAATTTGGGAAGTGTTTATACAGAGGGAGAGTGAGGCAGAGAGGGGCTGAGGCTGTGAAATCCACCCCCCCCCCTTCGCCCCGGGACCCTCAGAATTGAATCATAACGTGTAGGTCCACACGGGGGCACAGTGGTTGGCGCTGCTGCCTCACAGCTCCAGGGACCCGGGTTCAATTCCCAGCTCGGGTCACTGTGATCCTGTGTCTCTTCCCCCACCCCCTCACTGCACCCCCACAAACCTCACCTCTTGCTGTCTTTTCCTGTTTTCCTCCTCACTCTCCCCCTCTCTCTCTCCCACTCCCTCCATCTTTCTCTCTCACTCCCTGTCTGCCTTTCTCTCTCTCTCCGTCCATCTTTCTCTCTCTCTCTCCCTCCATCTTTCTCTGTCTTTCTCTCTCTCTCCCTCACACTGTTTCTCTCTCTCTTTCTCCCTGCCTGTCTCTCTCTCTCTCTCTCTGTCTTTCCCCCTCTTTCTCTTTCTGTCTCTCTCTTTCTCTCAGAGACTGGGAATGCTGCAATCAGGATCCCACAGGGAGTCCCACACTGCAGGAGGACACCACCCACCCCCAGAGCCTCTGTCTCTATCCCCCTACCCCCCTCCACTCAGCCCCCGACACTCCCCACCCCTTCTCTGTTCCTCTCTCTACCCCACCCTCCTTCCCCTCCATCTTTTTATGTTTAAAATGTGGGGCACTGTCACGGTGCGGGGAATATGGGGAGGGGAGGAGGGGAGACAGAGAGCATGAGGGCACAGCAAGATCCCACACAGTCTGAGCAGGGCCAGATACAAAGTGATTTTTAAATGAGGATTGGGGTAAAGTGAGTGGGAAATGAGGGAACCACACGTCTCCCTCTCTCTCCCTCCACACGAGAGACCCCCAGGTCCTGTGTCTCTTCCCCCACCCCCTCACTGCACCCCCCCACAACCCTGACCTCTTGCTGCCCTTTCCTGCTTTCCCTCACTCTCCCGTCTCTGTCTCTCTCTCTCCCTTTCTCTTTCTCTCCCTCTCTGTCTTTCTCTCTCCCTTTCTTTCTCTCTGTCTCTCTCTAATATGGTTATGAAGTTGCATCTAGGGTAAAACATCTGGTGTTTGACAAATGTAAATATTGAAAAGAAATGCTGAGAAAACCAAAACGAACCATCCAGCGTTGTGTCTTTAGAAAGCCTGTGTCTTTGTGCTGGGGATTTTAAACTGCAGAAAGCAGGGCTGCAGAAGACAACTTTACAACATTTGTGTCCAAAGCAGCAGCCAGAGTCCCAGCAGAGCAAAACAGGCTTTGAATTGGGTCAATGATTTTAAAACAAGCTCTCAAACACACACAACCAATTGCATTCAAATTGGGGCGTTGGTGACAGCCTCAAGCCACTCAAATTGCAGGAATACTGTGAGGAAATTCTGGGTATTTAAACCCGGGACAGGGGGAAATAACGGGGAGGGAGCGACCTTGCTGCCTCTTTAGATTGAAGGAGGGAGAGTCTGATACTGAATCCTGCAGTAATATATACAGCTTCATCACATCACCATCGAAATAGAAGCAGAAACCAACTCAGAAAGTATTCCAGACCCAAGCAGCAGAAGAAAGTTCACACTTCCAACAGACGCCTGGTATTATATTATTTGAGAGTGACTCTATTCTGTAATGATTTATTTCATTATTCCTGAGTGAGTCTTGTCATTGGAACAGCATTCTACTGGGGAGTTTATTCAGTTTGTTCATTGTTTTAATAAGGTTGTCACCCAGTCTAAATTAAAGACCTGTTAGTTGTTCCTGATACAGAGAGTGTCAGATCCTGCTTTAATTTACCAATTCCTCCGACAGCACAAAGCTGTGCGGGTTGGGTGGATTGGCCGTGTTAAATTGACCCCAGTGTCAGGGGGATTAGCAGGTTAAAAGTGTGGGGTCATGGGAATAGGGCCTGGGTGGGATTGTGGTCGGTACAGACTAGATGGGCCGAATGGCCTCCTTCTGCACATCTGTCTAAAACCAGTAGCTTCCTCCTGTCTCACACACACTTAAGATTACAAGGCAAGGTGTATCTCTTTGGGGGGGTTACAAAATAGCGCAGAGGGAAACATCACCTCAGCGTGGTAACAATATTTATAATCCCACAATCACACCCCCACCCTCCCTTAGTCAATGAATGAATGATTCAAATGACAATGAAGGTAATTCTGCACAGCAAGATCCCACTGCCAGTCCCACGATGGAGGAGGGCAGCCCCAGACTCTGTGTCTCTTTCCCCCTGCCCCTCCTGAGACCCTCTCACACCCCTCCCCCCCACACCCTCTCTGTTTAGCTCTCCCTCCATTTCTCTGTCTCTCTCTCTGCCTCCTCCGCCTCCCCAACATCTTTCCTGTTTAAAGTTCTGCTCACGGTCACAGTGCGAGGAATAGGGAGCCAGACCCACCTGTGTGCACAGCAAGATCCCACACACACAACCTGGTGAGGGCCAGATTAAATAAATGTTGTGGGTGAGGACTGCAGGAGAGTGTGTGGGAAATGGGATCCACTCCTCTCTCTCTCTCTCTCTCTTCCCAAATTAAATTGACAACAATTCACATTGGTGTTTTCTTAAACATTTTATTGAAAGATGAAATATGGACAGGAATGTCTGGGGAGAGAGAGAGAGAGAGGGGAGGGGTGCTGGGATTGGTAAGAACGCTGGAGAGACAGAGACAGGGAAATTCTATACCCACCCCCCATCCAAATAGAAATTCCTGGGAAAAGAGAGAGAGAAAAGAATCTGGAGTCACACAGCACAGAAACAGGCCCTTCGGCCCACCAGCTCCATGCTGACCATCAAATCCCAATCTATCCTCCTCCCATTCCCCAGCACTTGCTCCAGAGCCTACGATGCCTCGGTGATTAAAGTGCTTGAATTTACCCGACCCCTTTTCAAGCTTTTTCCTTGAACCCACTTTGCGGTCCCTGGGCCAGATTTTGTTTGAAAATAAAAAGTGCGGTCGCTGTTGCAGTGCAGCCAAAGGCCACAGGCCCAGTGTGTGCACAGCAAGATCCCACAGCAGCAGCAGCAATGTGAACCTGAATCAGATGGGACACAGTCCTCCCCCCACCCCCCACTCTCTCGCCTGCTGTGAGCCCCCTTCCCCACTCACTACCCTGTGTGTGTGTGTGTGTGTGTGTCTGCATCATCCCAAATCTCCAGAAAGGCCGGAACTCCCTCTTAAAAGTAACCCTTTTTAAAACTAAAATCACTGTGGTGCACAGCAAGATCCCACAAAGTGCAGTCAGCTGTGTTGAGCGTTTTTTAAATTTGGGAATTGTTTATACAGAGTGAGGGAGCCAGAGAGGGGCTGAGACAGTGAAATCCCTCTCTCAGGACCCTCAGAATTAAACTGGAGACCCTGTCCCTCACTGAAACCCCCCCTCCCTCTAACAGCCTGTGCCTCTCCCCCTGCATCTAACCCACAACTCCAGCTGTTTCCATCCCTCCCTCTTCCTCTCTCTCCCTGCCTCTCTGTCTCCACCTGTTTCTGCTCGAGAAGAGACAGGGAGAGAGAGAACAGGGAGAGAGAGAGACGGGGAGAGACAGAGATAAAGCGAGAGAGACAGATATTTGATAATTAATTGTGTATGGTCGCATTATTGAGTGTGGTTTAATTTGGTGATTTTTTTATACAGCTTCCCATGTGGCCCAGGGTTTCTCACGGCAAAACTATTCGCTCTCTGCATCGCCAAAGTTTCCAAAGGAATTCTCCTTGGAAGAGAGAAAGGGAAAATAAAGTGAAATTTGATTAAACACAAAACAAAAGCTGATTATAAACAATAAAAGGCACAGCAAGATCCCAGGACTTGCTGAAATTCACAATCTCACTGGGGGGGGGGGGGGGGGTGGGGGAAACATTCATTTTCACCTCCTCATTATTAAACCCTGACAAAATGGGAACACGTTTCAAATGCAATGAACTTCCTGACTGTCCCGATATTGAATTTATTAAACACGTCAAAGCATTCTGGGGGCTTTACTCCAGAGACAGGCCAGTGAATAAACACAGGAGGCCCCAGTGAAGTTCCCACTTCTATCAGTCACCTCTCCCCTCCCCGCACCCCCCCCCCCCCCTCTGTTTCTCCCTCTCCGTCTCTTACACACTTCCCCCAGATCTATATCTGTCCAATACCCCGTCTCTGCTCCTGTCTCTGGATAACCTGTCCTGATCTCTGCTCTGTTTCTCTCCCTCGAGGTGAATCTGGATTGAAATGCTCTCTCTAAGTTTCTGTCTGACCGTTTAAAATAAAACTCACAATCAAAAGGGAAATGAGAGGGGGGGCGGGAGCAGGAAAACCCACAATCCCACCCTGAAGCGGCTGCTGCACATTTTATTGAACCATTGAATTCAGCCACTTAAACCCTGTTGGGGAATTAAGCGAATGCAAAAGTGCTGCTGAGATTTAGGCCGTGAAGTGCGGCCTAGTCACAGAGGCTGCATTATTCCTCAGGTAGAAAGAACAAACCCCCCCTCTCTCCCACCCCCCAGTTAAACAGAACAATCTTCTCCATCCACACCCACAAATCCCAGCGCCCTGTCTAAACACACAAGCAGGACTCTGGGATTGAGAACAAGCCTTTCCCCCAGGCTCAGGAATTTGAATTTCAGCTCCCTCTCTCTCCCGAGTGCTTCACAGTGAGAGGGAGAGAGAGAGACTGGGAATGCTGCAATCAGGATCCCACAGGGAGTCCCACACTGCAGGAGGACACCCCCCACCCCCAGAGCCTCTGTCTCTTTCCCCCACCCCTCCCTCCACTGACCCCCAACACTCCCCACCCCTTCTCTGTTCACCCAGTTTCTCTCTCTCTACCCCACCCTCCTTCCCCTCCATCTTTTTATGTTTAAAGCATGGGGCTCTGTCATAGTGTGAGGAATATGGGGCAGGGGGACAGAGCATGAGTGCACAGCAAGATCCCACACACACACACAGCTTGAACAGGGCCAGATACAAAGTGATTTTGAAGTGAGGATTGGGGTAAAGTGAGTGGGAAATGAGGGAACCACACATCTCCCTCTCTCTCCCCTCCATTTCTCCCCCCCCTCCGCAAATGAAAATAATAAGTCACTCCAGCATTGGTGCTGTTTGTACATTCGATCTGAACAGGGAACCTTCCACTTCGAGCACAGTCACACCCTTCTCTGATTCCCTCTTTCTCGTGCTGTTTCTCTCTTTCTCTGCCTCTATCTCTGAACCTGTCCAGCCCCCTCTGTGTCTCTCTTGCTTTCCCCCCAGATCTATATATATATCCAATACCCCATCTCTGCCCCGGTCTCTCCTACTCTGGATAATCTGTCCTGATCTCTGCTCTGTTTCCCCGTCTGGGGATGAATGGGGATTAAAATGCTCTCTCTGATAAGTTTCTGTCTGACCGTTTCAAATAATGACGTGTTGTGGGCCCACGTTTGCTATTTCTCAGGGATTTCCATGGGGAAATGGGGAGGGAAGCTCCTCCTGCAAAGCCACATCTCTCTCTCACTGCAATTTGGTAGCAGCCACATTCCAATATCTTTACAACACATCAAATATGAGGAAAATATATTTTCAAACACAACAGCACAGATTCAGCCTCAGTTACACAGTCGCTGTTTATAAATCCCACCTTCTGGGAGGCTGTGAGTGAGGGTCTTTATCTCAGAGTAAAGTAAAAAGTAAAGTAAAGTTTATTTCTTAGTCACAAGTAAGGCTTACATTAACACTGCAATGAAGTTACTGTGAAATTCTCCTAGTCGCCACACTCTGGCGCCTGTTAATGCGCCAGAGTGGGTTAATGCACCTAACCAGAGACTGGGGAGCTGGCTGGGCTGTGAGTGCACAGCGGAGGCTCCCCCACCCCCACCCGCTAACCCACTCCCCTCCAATCTCTCTCCTCTCCCTGCCCCTCTGCCTTTGCTCTCTCTCTCTCTCTCTGTTACCATCCCTTTCTCTCTCTCTCTCTCTCTGTTACCATCCCTTTCTCTCTCTCTCTCTCTCTCTCTGTTACCATCCCTTTCTCTCTCTCTCTCTCTCTCTCTGTTACCATCCCTTTCTCTCTCTCTCTCCCTCCCTGATAACTCTCAATCACGGGAGAAAGATTGAAGAGAAAGAGATATAGCAGGAAAACCCACAATCACATCCCAAATCCAATGAAAGGGTTGCCCAGGATGTTGCCTGCTATGGAGGGTATTGGCTGTGAGGATTGATTGAATAAACTGGGATTGTTCTCCCTGGAAAGACAGAGGCTGAGGGACGACCAGCTGGAAGTTTATAAAATTATGAGGGGTGTGGCGAGGATGAACAGTTGGGAGCTTTTTCCCAGGACAGAAATGATAATTACAAGGGGAACAAGTTCAAGATAAGGGGGAAAGGTTCAATGGAGCTGTGCGGGGAAGGTTTTTACACAGAGGGTGGTGGGGGCCTGGAATGCGCTGCCAAGTGAGGTGGTTGAGGCAGACACATTAGCGACATTTAAGACTTATCTGGATAGACACATGAACAAACGGGGTAGAGAGGGACACAGGCCATTGGTCTCGATAGGTAAACATGATCGGCGCAGGCTTGGAGGGCCAAAGGACCTGTTCCTGTGCTGTGCTGTTCTTTGTATTAAAGTGGCTGCTGCAGGTTTTATTCGACCGTCGAGTCCCATCGATTTAAACACAGGCACTGTTTGGAAAAGGAGCAAAATGCAAAAGCCTTCCTGAGGTTAGGCCTGGGATTGAGGCCTGGTCACAGAGGCTGCATTATACATCCTGGACAAAGAACAGATTCCCCAGGCCCCGGCCAGTTCACCAGAACAATCCCCTCCAGCCCCGAAACCTCCCGGACAGGGCCTGGGAGGAGGGAGGGGGGGAAAAGGGAACCAGTGCTGCCCCCACCCCCTGTCCCCTTCCACCCTCCCCTCACACCGCACGCAGCCCCCATTACAGAATCATAGAATCCGACAGTACAGAAGGAGGCCATTCGGCCCATCAGGTCTACACCGCCCACATTCACATCCAGGCCCCATCCTCATTACTCCATGTGACTTTCTCTCTCTCTCTGTCTCTCTCTCCCTCTCTCTTTGTGTGACTTTCTCTCTCTGTCTCTCTCTCCCTCTCTCTTTGTGTGACTTTCTCTCTGTCTCTCCCGATCTCTCTCTCCCTGTCTAATATTGTTATGAAGCTGCATATATAAGGTTAAAAATGTGGTGTTTGACAAATGTAAATATTGAAAAGAAATGCTGAGAAAACCAAAACAAACCATCCAGCGTTGTGTCTTTAGAAAGCCTGTGTCTTTGTGCTGGGGATTTTAAACTGCAGAAAGCAGGGCTGCAGAAGACAACTTTACAACATTTGTGTCCAAAGCAGCAGCCAGAGTCCCAGCAGAGCAAAACAGGCTTTGAATTGGGTCAATGATTTTAAAACAAGCTCTCAAACACACACAACCAATTGCATTCAAATTGGGGCGTTGGTGACAGCCTCAAGCCACTCAAATTGCAGGAATACTGTGAGGAAATTCTGGGTATTTAAACCCGGGACAGGGGGAAATAACGGGGAGGGAGCGACCTTGCTGCCTCTTTAGATTGAAGGAGGGAGAGTCTGATACTGAATCCTGCAGTAATATATACAGCTTCATCACATCACCATCTAAATAGAAGCAGAAACCAACTCAGAAAGTATTCCAGACCCAAGCAGCAGAAGAAAGTTCACACTTCCAACAGACGCCTGGTGTTATATTATTTGAGGGTGACTCTATTCTGTAATGATTTATTTCATTATTCCTGAGTGAGTCTTGTCATTGGAACAGCATTCTATTGGGGAGTTTATTCAGTTTGTTCATTGTTTTAATAAGGTTGTCACCCAGTCTAAATTAAAGACCTGTTAGTTGTTCCTGATACAGAGAGTGTCAGATCCTGCTTTAATTTACCAATTCCTCCCACAGTCCAAAGCTGTGCGGGTTGGGTGGATTGGCCGTGTTAAATTGACCCCAGTGTCAGGGGGATAAGCAGGTTAAAAGTGTGGGGTTATGGGAATAGGGCCTGGTTGGGATTGTGGTCGGTACAGACTAGATGGGCCGAATGGCCTCCTTCTGCACTGTAGGGATTGAATGTCTAAAACCAGTAGCTTCCTCCTGTCTCACACACACTTACTTAAGATTACGAGGCAAGGTGTATCCCTTTAGGGGGTTACAAAATAGCGCAGAGGGAAACATCACCTCAGCGTGGTAACAATATTTACAATCCCACAATCACACACCCACCCTCCCTTAGTCAATGAATGAATGATTCAAATTACAATGAAGGTAATTCTGCACAGCAAGATCCCACTGCCAGTCCCACGATGGAGGAGGATACCCCCAGACTCTGTGTCTCTTTCCCCCTGCCCCTCCTGAGACCCTCTCACACCCCCCCACACCCTCTCTGTTTAGCTCTACCTCCATTTCTCTATTTCTCTCTCGGCCTCCTCCCCGTCCCCAACCCTTCTCCTTCTCCTCAATCTTTCCTGTTTAAAGTTCTGCTCATGGGTCACAGTGCGAGGAATAGGGAGCCAGACCCACCTGTGTGCACAGCAAGATCCCACACACACAACCTGGTGAGGGCCAGATTAAATAAATGTTGTGGGTGAGGACTGCAGGAGAGTGTGTGGGAAATAGGATCCACTCCTCTCTCTCTCTCTCTCTTCCCAAATTAAATTGACAACAATTCACATTGGTGTTTTCTTAAACATTTTATTGAAAGATGAAATATAGACAGGAATGTCTGGGGAGAGAGAGAGGGGAGGGGTGCTGGGATTGGTAAGAACGCTGGAGAGACAGAGACAGGGAAATTCTATACCCCCCCCCCCCCCATCCAAATAGAAATTCCTGGGAAAAGAGAGAGAGAAAAGAATCTGGAGTCACACAGCACAGAAACAGGCCCTTCGGCCCACCAGCTCGATGCTGGCCATCAAATCCCAATCTATCCTCCTCCCATTCCCCAGCACTTTCTCCAGAGCCTACGATGCCTCGGCGATTAAAGTGCTTGAATTTACCCGACCCCTTTTCAAGCTTTTTCCTTGAACCCACTTTGCGGTCCCTGAGCCAGATTTTGTTTGAAAATAAAAAGTGCGGTCGCTGTTGCAGTGCAGGCAAAGGCCACAGGCCCAGTGTGTGCACAGCAAGATCCCACAGCAGCAGCAGCAATGTGAACCTGAATCAGATGGGACACAGTCCTCCCTCCCCACCCCCCCCACTCTCTCACCTGCTGTGACCCCCCCTTCCCCACTCACTACCCTGTGTGTGTGTGTGTGTGTGTGTCTGCATCATCCCAAATCTCCAGAAAAGCTGGAACTCCCTCTTAAAAGTAACCCTTTTTAAAACTAAAATCACTGTGGTGCACAGCAAGATCCCACAAAGTGCAGTCAGCTGTGTTGAGCGTTTTTTAAATTTGGGAATTGTTTATACAGAGTGAGGGAGCCAGAGAGGGGCTGAGACAGTGAAATCCCTCTCTCAGGACCCTCAGAATTAAACTGGAGACCCTGTCCCTCACTGAAACCCCCCCTCCCTCTAACAGCCTGTGTCTCTCCCCCTGCATCTAACTCACAACTCCAGCTGTTTCCATCCCTCCCTCTTCCTCTCTCTCCCTGCCTCTCTGTCTCCATCTGTTTCTGCTCGAGAAGAGACAGGGAGAGAGAGAACAGGGAGAGAGAGAGACGGGGAGAGACAGAGATAAAGCGAGAGAGACAGATATTTGATAATTAATTGTGTATGGTCGCATTATTGAGTGTGGTTTAATTTGGTGATTTTTTTATACAGAGAGGCAGAGAGAGAGGTGAAGACAGTGACATTCTCTCCCTGGCACCCTCGCAAGTTCAAAGACACAAAAGCTGCGGACACTCACACACACAAACTGGGTTTGGTAAGTTTCCCAATCTCTGCAGCTTCCCATGTGGCCCAGGGTTTGAATTGAAATTTAAAAGCAGCTTGGAGAGACTGCAGGATTTTTGAGTTGAGTTTCTCCCCCCCCTCACCCTGTAAATATAAAATAGAAATTCCTGGATTAAGATATTCCCTTGGACAGAGCAGAGGGAATGTGTGAGTGGTGTGTGTGTGTGTCTGAGACCTAGGCTGGATTTGGGAATATCTGCCTGCTGAAGAGGGTCAGTGAAACCATCCTGGCTGAATATCTCATCGCTAAAGAGTCACAGAGAGAGGTATCTGATCAATAAATGTGTTACTGAACCCACTCTGGATGCTCCCTCTATCTCTGTCTCTCTCAGTAACTTCATTGCAGTGTTAATGTAAGCCTTGTGACACTAATAAATAAACTTTAAATCTTTCAACTTTAAAACCTGTCTCTTTCTGTCTCTCTCAGTAACTGCAGCGTTAATGTGAGCCTTACTTATGACACTAATAAACAAACTTTAAAACTTTAAACATCCTCTCTGTCTCTTTATCTCTCTGTCTCTTTATCTCTGTCTCTGTGTGTCTCTCTGTCTCTCTCTCAGTAACTTCATTGCAGTGTTAATGTAAGCCTTACTTGTGACACTAATAATCAAACTTTAAAACTTTCAGCTTTAAAAACTCTGTCTGTGTGTCTCTGTCTCAATTCAGACACTAGTTCAGTGCCAGGTTGAGAGGGGGTCAGTATTGAGCAGAATGGGAGGCAGTTTGATACAAAGTTTGCAGAAACTGCAGCGAGTGTTTGTAAACATGTTGGGGTTTGTGGAAAGGTCAGTGTGTAACAAGCTGAGGGAAGGTGTTTCCACTTCACATGTGGCTACTTTTTGGCTATGGGAGTTACCTTTGCATCTACAGGGAGCTCTGAAGCCTCATGGCTTTCTGCCTGCCTCTGTTTGAACAGTTTAATATGTTTCAGCACTGAGACCTCTGGCCCTTGTTGGGAATATCAGTCTCCCAGAATACCAGTATACCTGACTGCCCACCTCCCCCCCGCCCGCCACCCTCAGCCCCCAACCCTGTGTGTGTGTTGTCCCAAGTCTGGAGACTTCCCCACAGTCCCCTGAAAGGTTTAAACTGCCTCTGAGAAAACACACTTTTTAAAACAAAATCCCCAGCAAGATCCCACAAGGTGCAGTCAGCTGTGTTGAGTGTTTTGTAATTTGGGAAAAGTTTATACAGAGAGAGAGTGAGGCAGAGAGGGGCTGAGACAGTGAAATCAAACCCCCCGGGACACCCAGAATGAAAATCACACAGCACAAAATCCCAGGATTGCCCCTTTCCAGGTTTTACTGAGAGATTGTCCAACAAAATATTAATTCCTGGGAAAAAGAGGGAGAGAGAGAGAATAAAGAGAGGCAGATAGAGGAAGGAAATGGAGAGAAAAGCAGAGAGAAATAGACAGAATGGGGGAAAAGCTGTGGAGAGGATGAAATGAAAATCTGAACATCTGTAAACTGAATTGTAAAGGCCTCTGTGAATTTTATTCAACAATTAGGTTCATTGCTCTGTCTCCGACCCCTGTTATTTTAGATTTAAAACAAACTTATAGACAGTTTCATACATAATTTACTCTGCCACCCACCAAAGGGTTAACGTGTTTGTGACTAATTGCAAAGCCGGGATATTTTAACCCCAGCATTTTAAACTCCAGCCCCCCACACATCCCACAATCGAACCAGAACTGGTTCATCCGAGGAAGCGAGATTAAATTTAAACCTGGATCAGGGTAATAAAGAGACGACAACTCACTTGCAGCCTATAGAACAGGCCTCAGTCCATCCATCCTCCTCTGGAGAAAAGCCCCTTGTCCAAGGATTCCGAGTCATGTTGCAGTCTTCAAAATTCAAATTCCTGGGGAGAAGAGAAAATAATTAATTAAAGTACAAGAAAATGTTTAAATTAAATAGCACAAGAGCCCAGGATTCCCCCTTCTAAGATTTCACTGAGAGATTGTCTAACTAAATATGAATTCCTTGGGAAGAGATAGAATATAATTAATTTAAATACAAGAAAATGTTTAAATTGAATCCACAAGAGCCCAGGATTCCCCTTTCTCAGTTACACAATCTCTCAGTAAAATCTAAATATTAATTCTTGGGTAAAAGAGAGAGAAATATATTAAAATACCAGAAAATGTTTAAATTAAATCGCACAAGAGCCCAGGATTCCCCTTTCTCAGATTTTACTGAGAGATTGTCCAACAAAATATTATTTCCTGGGAAAAAGAGGGAGAGAGAGGGAATAAAAAAGAGAGACAGATAGAGGAAGGAAAGGAATGGAGAGAGAGAAAGCAGAGAGGAAATAGACAGAATGGGGGAAAAGCTGCAGAGAGGACGAAATGAAATTCTGAACTTCTGAAAACTGAATTGTAAAGGCCTCTGTGAATTTTATTCAACAATTAGGAGCAGCGGTCTGTCACCCGTCCCTGTTACCTTGGATTTAAAACAAATTGAGACAGTTTCATATCACAGACATTTAATTTACTCTTTGCCACCCACCTAAGGGTTAATGTGTTTGTAACTAATTGCAAAGCCGGGATATTTTAACCCCAGGGTTTCAAACTCCAGCCCCCCCACACCCCACAATCGAACCAGAACTGGTTCATCCGAGGAAGCGAGATTAAAATTAAATCTGGATCGGGGTAATAAAGAGACGACAACTCACATGCGGCCTATAGAACAGGCCTCAGTCCATCCATCCTCCTCTGGAGAAAAGCCCCTTGTCCAAGGATCCCGAGTCATGTTGCAGTCTTCAAAATTCAAATTCCTGGGGAGAAGAGAAAATAATTAATTAAAGTACAAGAAAATGTTTAAATTAAATAGCACAAGAGCCCAGGATTCCCCCTTCTAAGATTTCACTGAGAGATTGTCTAACTAAATATGAATTCCTTGGGAAGAGATAGAATATAATTAATTTAAATACAAGAAAATGTTTAAATTGAACCCACAAGAGCCCAGGATTCCCCTTTCTCAGTTACACAATCTCTCAGTAAAATCTAAACATTAATTCTTGGGTAAAAGAGAGAGAAATATATTAAAATACCAGAAAATGTTTAAATTAAATCGCACAAGAGCCCAGGATTCCCCTTTCTCAGATTTTACTGAGAGATTGTCCAACAAAATATGACTTCCTGCGAAAAAGAGGGAGGGAGAGGGAGGGAATAAAAAAGAGAGACAGATAGAGGAAGGACAGGGAGAGAAAGAGAGAGAGAAATAGACAGAATGGGGGAAAAGCTGCAGAGAGGACACAATGAAAGTCTGAACATCTGAAAACTGAATTATAAAGGCCTCTATGAATTTTATTCAACAATTAGGAACAGCGCTCTGTCTCCCATCCCTGTTATCTTGGATTTAAAACTAACTTTTAGACAGTTTCATATTACAGATATTTAATTCACTCTTTGCCACCCAGCAAAGGGTTAACCTGTTTGTGACTAATTGCAAAGCCGGGATATTTTAACCCCAGGGTTTTAAACTCCAGCCCACCCCACAATCGAACCAGAACTGGTTCGTCCGAGGAAGCGAGATTAAAATTAAACCTGGATCAGGATAATAAAGAGACAACAACTCACATGCGGCCTATAGAACAGGCCTCAGTCCATCCATCCTCCTCTGGAGAAAAGCCCCTTGTCCAAGGATTCCGAGTCATGTTGCAGTCTTCAAAATTCAAATCCCTGGGGAGAAGAGAAAATAATTAATTAAAATACAAGAATTCTTTAAATTAAATAGCACAAGAGGCCAGGATTCCCCCTTCTCAGTTACACAATCTCTCAGTAAAATCTAAATATTAATTCTTGGGGAAAGAGAGAGAAAATAATTAAAATACAAGAAAATATTTAAATTAAATAGCACAGCAAAAACCCAGGATCTCCTCTCAGTTACACAATCTCTCAGTAACACCCAAACACAACAAGTCAGTTGTAAAGCAGAGACTAAAGAGTTAGGGTGGCACGGTAGCACAGTGGTTAGCACTGCTGCTTCACAGCTCCAGGGACCTGGGTTCGATTCCCGGCTTGGGTCACTGTCTGTGTGGAGTTTGCACATTCTCCTCGTGTCTGCATGGGTTTCCTCCGGGTGCTCCGGTTTCCTCCCACAGTCCAAAGATGTGCGGGTTAGGTTGATTGGCCATGCTAAACATTGCCCTTAGTGTCCTGAGATGCCTAGGTTAGAGGGACTAGTGGGTAAATATGTAGGGATATGGGGGTAGGGCCTGGGTGAGATTGTGGTCGGTGCAGACTCGATGGGCCGAATGGCCTCTTTCTGTACTGTAGGGTTTCTATGATTCTATGAGACAGTTCCCTCCCTGTGTGTTTCTCTCTCTCTCTCTATTCCACTCTCATTCAGATCTCGCTCCCTCTGATATGAAACATTAAATCTGGATCAGGTTAATAAACAGACACAACTCACTCAGGGTGAAGCCTGAGCAACAGGCCTCAGTCAGCCCTCCCTCTGGAAGAAGCTCCTCTCCTTCATCCTGGTCACAAACATTCCCGTCCTTTGGATCCTCGACACATCCCCAGTTTTCAAAATTCCTCAGGAGAAAAAGAGATAAAAATTGGTTAAAAAGAGAGAGAAAAAGAGACACGGCCATTTTAACAATAAGACACACAACATATCACAGCGAGGAGTCCAGCATTTCCATTCAAGTCCATTCAGCATCATGTCCACACAAGCAAAGCACAGGTCAAAAAGCAGATTGACACACACACTGACACACACACACACTGAATCAGAGTGGGAATGTTTTCAGTGCAGGGGGATTATTGGTGTGGGGACTGAAGGCTCTCAGATTCACATTTATCCTGAGTGTGCTGGATGCAAACCCCACCCTGAGTCTCTGACATGTTTACAATGTCTGTCTCTCTATTGAGATGCTAATTCACCCCCCCTCCCCCTCTCACCCCAGAGGAGTTTGTGGCAATGTCAGACTGACTCTTGATATGTTAATGCAGGCCGGCAATGGATTCTGCAAGTTCCTGTCTTTAGTTTCTTTAGTTTAGTTTCAAACTTTATTTCTTTTCCCCTGTAGGTCGTGTTCGTCCATTTCAAACACCCCCTGACCTCCCCACAGCAGCCCTGAAAATCCTTGCAGCCGCTCCCCACAACCCAGCGAGTGGAGGGGGAATGGGGATGTGTGAGTGAGTGTATTGGGGGGATTGTGTCAGTGTGTGTCTGTCTATCCCCCCCTCTCTGCTCACACTTCCTGCCCAGCCTGCTGAAGACAGGGAAAGAATGGGAGTTGAACAAAGCCTCCTCTCTGCCTCCATTTTCAAAGGATTTGCCCCTTTCTCACACCAGTTTTGTCCATTGAGCTGTCCCTATCAATTGGAAAAAAGTTTTATTAATCTCCCTGTGAGATATGAAGTCACTAATTACTAAATACAGGCAAAAACATCCCATTATTATACAGGGAGGTTCAATGGGATTTTAAACTGAAATCCTCGGATGTCAATTCCTTAGGTTAAAAGTTTCTAATTCATTAATTTGGATTAAATTAAAAGCGGCCAGTATATTCTCACCAGCTGCTTTCTGTTAACTCTCCCCCTTATCACCGGTGGTTCGCACTGCTGCCTCACAGTGCCAGGGACCCGGGTTCGATTCCCGGCTTGGGTCACTGTCTGTGCGGAGTCTGCACGTTCTCCCCGTGTCTGCGTGGGTTTCCTCCGGGTGCTCCGGTTTCCTCCCACAGTCTGAAAGATGTGCTGGTTAGGGTGCATTGGCCGTGCTAAATTCTCCCTCAGTGTAACCCGAACAGGCGCCGGAGTGTGGCAACTGGGGGATTCTCACAGTGACTTCATTGCAGTGTTAATGTAACCCTACTTGTCACACTAGTAGATAAACTGAAACTTAACACTCATGCCCTCTCCCGCCCGCACTCACTCACTCTTATACACTTACTCACTTTGTACACTCACTCCCTATTACACACTTACACACACACACTCAAACACACACACATCTCACACACACATTCACTCTCATAAACACATTCACTCTCTCGGAAACACTCGCCTTAACACACTCTCATCAACACACACATAAATACTCCCTCACACGCTCTCACACACACTCACACTCTCTCTCTCTCGCACACACACTCACTCTCTCACACACACACACACACTCTCTCACACACTCTCACACACACACTCTCTCACACACTCTCTCTCACACACATTCACACACTCTCTCACACACTCTCACACACTCTCTTACACACACACA